>NC_091192.1:7676148-7716148 GCF_040958095.1 Procambarus clarkii
CACCACCACCCCCCCTGCCAGCCTGGGGCCACCCAAAACCACCACCCCCCCTGCCTGCCTGGGGCCACCCACCACCACCCCCCTGCCTGCCTGGGGTCACCCACCACCCCCCCCCCCCTGCCTGCCTGGGGCCACCCACCACCACCCCCCCTGCCTGCCTGGGGCCACCTACCACCACCCCCCTGCCTGCCAGGAGCCACCATCACCACCACCCCCTGCCTTCCTGGGCCGCCACCACCCCCCTGCCTGCCTGGGGCCACCCACCACCCCCCCCCCCCCCTGCCTGCCTGGGGCCGCCACCCTGCAATAAGTACTACTACTAATAACAATCAAAATATTATTTAAAATATATATTAAAGAATAGGATAAGTAGAATAATAAGTTACCAAGTGTGTATATTTAATACAGGCAAAAATACTCGAGGTGTTGCTGTGAATACAGCAAGCACACGAGCACAAATACACGGACAACTAAAAGAAAAATGTAGAAAATACAAGAACAAGGAACCTCTCCCTCCCTGCTGATTTCTGCAGGGAGGAGGTTCCTTGTTCTTGTATTTTCTACATTTCTACACAGCTCCTGCGACATGATGACAGAAGAATTAGGATAACAAGAGCACTGTCTAGTGATGACGAATATTGACAACCAATCACAGCCCAGGATGTAAGGGGGGGGGGCTATGAAAAAAGGTAAAAGTACAGCACCTGGTGAAGATGGCGTCACCTACGACATACTCAATGCACTGTGTGAAGTGTCTGGGAATCCACTACTCCACCTGTTTAACAAGTCATTCCTAAGTGGAGTGTTGCCCACACAATGGAAACACGCAATAATTGTTCCCATACCGAAGCCCAATGACCCTGGTAATTACAGACCTATCAGCCTCGTGTCATGCACTTGCAAGATGCTTGAAAGGATCATCCTAAACCGACTGTTGCACAAAATAGGCAGGTTAGGGGAGGGGGTCAATGGATTTGTTAAAGGACGGAGCACAGCAAATTGTATAGTTAATTACTTGGGTAATAACACGGCTAGGTACTCTGTATTTGTTGACATCAAAGGAGCCTTCGACAAAGCACAGGGGATTGTGATCCTGGACGAGCTTGCATGCATGGGTGTCAAGGGGAGACTCATGAAATGGGTTGAAGACTACCTCACAGGAAGGAAAGCTAAGGTTTGCTTCAATGAAGCAGTCTCCAGAACAATGAATATGGAACTCGGGACCCCCCAAGGAGGAGTCTTAAGCCCTACACTATTCAATGTACTTATGAACGTCATTGCAAATATTGATTTTCCGGAAGGAACACAACAAGTGGGATATGCAGATGATGTCCTAATACAAGCTCCCACCTTGGGAAAAATTGAACAGTCCATTGAACTCCTTGGAAGGAAATGTATTGAGCTCGGTTTCACTCTCTCCACAAACAAGACGAAGGCATACTCCCATCACAAGCGGGGAGCAAATGAAGAACTACAAATTAATGGTGTAACACTTGAATGGGTTGACCACTATCGGTACCTTGGCGTCACTGTCGGCTCTAACAAGGGGAAGAAAGAGGAGCTCAATCAACTCATAGGAACATGCAAAAGTCGACTCAGGGCACTGAAAGCTATGACCTGGAATGAACGTGGAGCCTCTATTGCCGTGCTTAAAATGATGTACACAGCCTATGTGCGCTCCGTCATAGACTATGCCGCACCAGTTCTGTGCACCTACTCCCAAAGCGATATGAAAAGGCTTAAAAGCATTCAAAATGAAGCCATAACAATCATTCTTGGAGTTCCAAGGACTGCCAAAACGTCTAATCTACGAGAGGAGTTGTCCCTCCCCAGTGTTAAAAGCAGAATTCAGGAGCTGAATGCTAAGCTTGCAATTAGGATAGCCAGAGATTCCCATTACAATGATATTGCTAAGAAAAAACTGAGCTCTGTGCTACTTTTAGGGGAAACAAGAGAAGCAAAAAATGGCATTACAGATCAGTCAGCTACCTTGAAGAGCTTCACCTGCTTGAGCAAGCCCGTGAGCTCCTGCCTGTAGAGAGGTTACCTCCCTGGGAGGATGACTCGTGCAAGATCATCATCAATGAAATGGCAACGAAAAAATCCAACATGATACCACAAGAAATGAGGCACAAGTATCTCAAGGAAATTTATAAAGAAGCCGGAGATGAACTAGATCAAATCTACACTGACGGGTCATCTAATCCTGTCAATGGCAGGGCTGGTGCAGCATACACGGTAATCAAGGATAATACTTTCCAACGCAGAAATGAAGAAAAAGCACGTATTTAGAACTATGCCTCTTCAACGCAAGCAGAGCTAACTGCCATTGTTATGGCGTTAAGGTTTCTTGAACGGAACACTAATGGTGCAGTGATTTGCACCGATTCAAAAGCAGCACTGCAAAGCTTAAGTAAAAATCGGGCAGAAAATCTTGCAATAGTCGCTGAAATTAAGAGAGCTGTGAGAGTACTTACGAATCAGGGAAGAGTCATCAAGTTTCTGTGGATCCCCTCCCATGTTGGAATATGTGGGAATGAACGAGCAGATGTGCTGGCTGCTGAAGGCGCTGAAGGAGACCATATTGAATACTTCATACCCAAGACTACTACAAATTAGAGGTATTGTCAGGCAACATCACCGTGACAAGGTAACTGAGGAAAGGAGGATAGAAGCACAAACCAGTGAATCTATACGATGGTATAACATGGTTGCAGCTGCCAATCCCAATCATTATGGCCGAAGAGGAGGAGGACGAGGGAGAGAATCGGTAATAGCGAGAATCCGTTTTGGATACTAATATCCATGGAGATATGGAATGGAAACAACAGTTGGTCAGCAAAGTTGCAGCATCTGTGGTGAGAGTGATGGACACCGCCTTGACCACTATCTACGTGAATGTGAACACCTGAGAGACATTAGGAATATGTGTAGAATAATAAACCCCACATTGTTTGAGTTAGGAAAACACTGT
Source organism: Procambarus clarkii (assembly GCF_040958095.1). Lineage (NCBI taxonomy): Eukaryota > Metazoa > Arthropoda > Malacostraca > Decapoda > Cambaridae > Procambarus > Procambarus clarkii. The sequence goes on from NC_091192.1 coordinate 7,679,123, forward strand.
GAAATATTGATAATGTTCTTAAAAGATTTCCCCATTTTGCACCCGCAAGATAACGTAAGCTTTTAATGGTTGATAGATGTTAATCATCTTGTTTGAGGAGCTGTTCACTTGAAACAGTTAAGCAAGTCCCAGCTGTGTCTGGGTACAAGTGACAGGATGAACAACCCAGCGGGTTTTCTTCCTATTGGGGAGTGTTGTACATCCTGCTATGGCGGTGTGTCCACTCACAAGATGAGTGGCGCTGCCCAATACTGTCATTATGGCGGTGTGTCCACTCACAGGATGAGTGGCGCTGCCCAATACTGTCACTATGGCGGTGTGTCCACTCACAGAGTGGGTGGCGCTGCCCAATACTGTCACTATGGCGGTGTGTCCACTCACAGAGTGGGTGGCGCTGCCCAATACTGTCACTATGGCGGTGTGTCCACTCACAGGATGGGTGGCGCTGCCCAATACTGTCACTATGGCGGTGTGTCCACTCACAAGATGAGTGGCGCTGCCCAATAAACTCGCCCCTCGGGGCAAAATTTAAAAAAAAAATTAAAGGAAGCGGGTGTTGACACCATGTTAAGAGTGGCTGGTGGAGCGGGGTGACCAGAGGGGGCTTAATGAGAGGTGGCAGGTCCTTGTCCCTCCCCAACCCCCCTCCTACCCAGCCCACCAGGTCTGCTCCACCTCACAACCCCCCCCCCCCACCCACCATGGCAGTGTTCCCACCCCTACACTACACGAGGTGTGCTCAACACTCTAACTACTATTTGAATGCTGGACTATTGGACTTGTACCTAAGAGTGACTATGTAATACATCTGTTATACAATGTAATAACCTATATAATATTTAATACGTCTGTTATACAATGTATTGTACCAATACAATATTTAATACATCTGTTATACGTAGTATGTACCTATAACCTGAGCTTGTAAAAGCATCTTAATCACCTTCAGTGGATACGTGTTTAATATCACACTAGTTTCTATAGAAGCTATCTTACCCTGTCAATGTAGGAGAGACATCGGTGCATGTATATTTATGTGGATATGTATAGGTATATATGTATGTGTGTGTATTTGTATACAAAATATGAGGAAGCTGGTCAGAATTTCATTTCACGTTTGTAAACGCACATTAATGTTACTGTGTAAAAAGACTACTCTAACACTGTTTATGTAGGACAGACGTCAATCTGACTTTGTGTCTGTAGGTCAGATTAACATTTTAAGAGCACTACAATCACCTCCTGTGGTTGATTGTTCAATAAATCCCTGAACTATATGTTTAACAGATCTCTCGCCCTGTCCATGGAGGACAGAAGATAATGTATATATGCTGGTTAGCATTGTAAATGTCTGGCCACGTCTGTGGTAGAAAATAATAGAAAAAGAACTACACCCAGCCCCCCCCCCTCACCCCCAGTGTCACTAAGACAAAGACACACTAAGTCTCCCAGTGTTCCACAGTTCCTTCATTGTTCCGCTTCCAGATATGGCACACTACCCTCTGTGCCTCTCTACCCCTCACAGTGTGCCTCTCTACCCTCACAGTGCCCTCCTCTACCCTCACAGTGCCCTCCTCTACCCTCACAGTGCCCTCCTCTACCCTCACAGTGCCCTCCTCTACCCTCACAGTGCCTCCCCTACCCTCACAGTGCCCTCCTCTACCCTCACAGTGCCTCCCCTACCCTCACAGTGCCTCCATTACCCTCACAGTGCCCTCCTTTTCCCTCACAGTGCCCTCCTCTACCCTCACAGTGTGCCTCTCTACCCTCACAGTGCCCTCCTCTACCCTCACAGTGCCCTCCTCTACCCTCACAGTGTGCCTCTCTACCCTCACAGTGCCTCCCCTACCCTCACAGTGCCCTCCTCTACCCTCACAGTGCCCTCCTCTACCCTCACAGTGCCCCCCTACCCCTCACAGTGCCCTCCTCTACCCTCACAGTGCCCTCCTCTGCCCTCACAGTGCCCCCCTACCCTCACAGTGCCCCCCTACCCTCACAGTGCCCTCCTCTACCCTCACAGTGCCCTCCTCTACCCTCACAGTGCCTTCCCTACCCTCACAGTACCTCCCCTACCCTCACAGTGCCCCCTACCCTCACAGTGCCCCCCTACCCTCACAGTGCCCTCCTGTACCCTCACAGTGCCCCCCTACCCTCACAGTGCCCCCCTACCCTCACAGTGCCCTCCTCTACCCTCACAGTGCCCTCCTCTACCCTCACAGTGCCCTCCTCTACCCTCACAGTGCCCTCTACCCTCACAGTGCCCTCCTCTACCCTCACAGTGCCCCCCTACCCTCACAGTGCCCTCCTCTACCCTCACAGTGCCCTCCTCTACCCTCACAGTGCCCCCCTACCCTCACAGTGCCCCCCTACCCTCACAGTGCCCCCCTACCCTCACAGTGCCTCCCATACCCTCACAGTGCCTCCCATACCCTCACAGTGCCTCCCCTACCCTCACAGTGCCCCCCCTACCCTCACAGTGCCCCCCTACCCTCACAGTGCCTCCCTTAACCTCACAGTGCCCCCCTACCCTCACAGTGCCCCCTACCCTCACAGTGCCTCCCCTACCCTCACAGTGCCCCCCTACCCTCACAGTGCCTCCCCTACCCCTCACAGTGCCTCCTCTACCCTCACAGTGCCCCCCTACCCTCACAGTGCCTCCCCTACCCTCACAGTGCCCCCCTACCCTCACAGTGCCTTCCCTACCCTCACAGTGCCTCCTCTACCCTCACAGTGCCCCCCTACCCTCACAGTGCCTCCCCTACCCTCACAGTGCCCTCCTCTACCCTCACAGTGCCCTCCTCTACCCTCACAGTGCCCTCCTCTACCCTCACAGTGCCCTCCTCTACCCTCACAGTGCCCCCCCCTCACAGTGCCCCCCTACCCTCACAGTGCCCCCCTACCCTCACAGTGCCCTCCTCTACCCTCACAGTGCCCCCCTACCCTCACAGTGCCCCCTACCCTCACAGTGCCTCCTCTACCTTTACAGTGCCCCCTACCCTCACAGTGCCTCCTCTACCCTCACAGTGCCCCCCTACCCTCACAGTGCCCCCTACCTTCACAGTGCCCCCCTACCTTCACAGTGCCCCCCTACCTTCACAGTGCCCCCCTACCCTCACAGTGCCTCCCCTACCCTCACAGTGCCCCCCTACCCTCACAGTGCCCCCCTACCCTCACAGTGCCCCCTACCTTCACAGTGCCCCCCTACCCTCACAGTGCCCCCCTACCCTCACAGTGCCTCCCCTACCCTCACAGTGCCCCCCTACCCTCACAGTGCCCCCCTACCCTCACAGTGCCCCCCTACCTTCACAGTGCCCCCCTACCCTCACAGTGCCCCCCTACCCTCACAGTGCCCCCCTACCCTCACAGTGCCTCCTCTACCCTCACAGTGCCCTCCTACCTTCACAGTGCCCCCCTACCCTCACAGTGCCCCCCTACCCTCACAGTGCCCCCCTACCCTCACAGTGCCTCCTCTACGCTCACAGTGCCCCCCTACCTTCACAGTGCCCCCCTACCCTCACAGTGCCTCCTCTACCCTCACAGTGCCCCCCTACCTTCACAGTGCCCCCCTACCCTCACAGTGCCCCCCTACCTTCACAGTGCCCCCCTACCCTCACAGTGCCCCCGTACCCTCACAGTGCCTCCCCTACCCTCACAGTGCCTCCCCTACCCCTCACAGTGCCCCCCTACCTTCACAGTGCCCCCCTACCCTCACAGTGCCCCCCTACCCTCACAGTGCCCCCCTACCCTCACAGTGCCCCCCTACCCTCACAGTGCCTTCCCTACCCTAACAGTGCCTCCCCTACCCTCACAGTGCCTCCCCTACCCCTCACAGTGCCCCCCTACCTTCACAGTGCCCCCCTACCTTCACAGTGCCCCCCTACCCTCACAGTGCCTCCTACCCTCACAGTGCCTCCCCTACCCTCACAGTGCCCCTCCCCTAGCCTCACAGTGCCTCCCCTACCCTCACAGTGCCCCCCTACCCTCACAGTGCCCCCCTACCTTCACAGTGCCCCCCTACCCTCACAGTGCCCCCTACCCTCACAGTGCCCCCCTACCCTCACAGTGCCTCCTCTACCTTTACAGTGCCTCCCTACCCTCACAGTGCCCCCCTACCCTCACAGTGCCCCCCTACCCTCACAGTGCCCCCCTACCCTCACAGTGCCCCCCTACCCTCACAGTGCCCCCCTACCCTCACAGTGCCCCCCTACCCTCATAGTGCCTCCTCTACCCTCACAGTGCCCCCCTACCTTCACAGTGCCCCCTACCCTCACAGTGCCCCCCTACCCTCACAGTGCCCCTACCCTCACAGTGCCCCCTCTACCTTTACAGTGCCTCCTCTACCTTTACAGTGCCCCCCTACCCTCACAGTGCCCCCCTACCCTCACAGTGCTCCCCTACCCTCACAGTGCCTCCCCTACCGTCACAGTGCCCCCCTACCCTCACAGTGCCTCCTCTACCCTCACAGTGCCTCCTCTACCCTCACAGTGCCTCCTCTACCCTCACAGTGCCCGCTACCCTCACAGTGCCCGCTACCCTCACAGTGCCCCCCCTACCCTCACAGTGCCCCCCTACCCTCACAGTGCCCCCCCTACCCTCACAGTGCCCGCTACCCTCACAGTGCCCCCCCTACCCTCACAGTGCCCCTCCCCTACCCTCACAGTGCCCCCCTACCCTCACAGTGCCTCCTCTACCCTCACAGTGCCTCCTCTACCCTCACAGTGCCTCCTATACCCTCACAGTGCCCCCCTACCCTCACAGTGCCTCCTCTACCCTCACAGTGCCCCCTACCCTCACAGTGCCTCCCCTACCCTCACAGTGCCTCCTCTACCCTCACAGTGCCTCCTCTACCCTCACAGTGCCTCCTCTACCCTCACAGTGCCCCCCTACCTTCACAGTGCCCCCTTGCCCTCTCAGTGCCCCCCTACCCTCACAGTGCCTCCTCTACCCTCACAGTGCCCCCTACCCTCACAGTGCCTCCCCTACCCTCACAGTGCCCCCCTTCCCTCACAGTGCCTCCTCTACCCTCACAGTGCCTCTGGTGGCATGCCCTCTTCCAGGAAGACCGTCACTAGTGGTGGTGTGTGGTGTGGTCGGGCGCTCACCAGGCTGTGTGCTGCCTCTCTCAACACTGGCAGGAGCCGCCCCCAGTGAAGTGGCCGCCCTGACCGTCTTGACAGAGACCTGTCATTGTCCTGTCCGCCCGTAGCCCCGTCCACCAGGTCGTACTCAAGGCCGCAGTCACAGATTCTTTCAGGGTCGTCCTCAGGGCCGTCCGTCCTCAGGGTCGTCTGTCCTCAGGGTCGTCCGTCCTCAGGGATGTCGTCAGGGTCGTCCGTCCTCAGGGTCGTCCGTCCTCAGGGTCAGCCTCAGGGTCGTCTGTCCTCAGGGCCGTCCGTTCTCAGGGTCGTCCTCAGGGCCGTCCTCAGGGCCGTCCTCAGGGTCAGCCTCAGGGCCGTCCTCAGGGTCAGCCTCAGAGCCGTCCTCAGGGTCAGCCTCAGGGCCGTCCTCAGGGTCAGCCTCAGGGCCGTCCTCAGGGCCGTCCTCAGGGCCGTCCGTCCTCAGGGCCGTCTGTCCTCAGGGCCGTTCGTCCCTAGGGCCGTCCTCAGGGCCGTCCTCAGGGCCGTCCTCAGGGTCAGCCTCAGGGCCGTCTGTCCTCAGGGCCGTTCGTCCCCAGGGCCGTCTGTCCTCAGGGCCGTTCGTCCCTAGAACCGTCCTCAGGGCCGTCCTCAGGGTCAGCCTCAGGGCCGTCCGTCCTCAGGGCCGTCTGTCCTCAGGGCCGTTCGTCCCTAGGGCCGTCCTCAGGGCCGTCCTCAGGGTCAGCCTCAGGGCCGTCCGTCCTCAGGGCCGTCTGTCCTCAGGGCCGTTCGTCCCTAGGGCCGTCCTCAGGGCCGTCCTCAGGGCCGTCGTCAGGGTCGTCCCCAGGGCCGTCCTCAGGGTCGTCCTTAAGGCCGTCCGTCCTCAGGGCCGTCCACAGGGTCGTCCTCAGGGCCGCTATGAGGAGCGTCGGGGGAAGTTTGCCATTTGAGGTTTTCAAAAGTGTTTGAAGGGGTCCCGGGCACCGCCGGATCCGCCCCAACACCAAGGCTTTGGTCTCTCACTTAAGTCTGTAGCAGTGACCAGAAGAGTGAACTGCAGGGAGAGGTGACAGGGACCGTCCCTGGTGATGAGGGCCCGTCCCTGGTGATGAGGGCCCGTCCCTGGTGATGAGGGCCCGTCCCTGGTGATGAGGGCCCGTCCCTGGTGATGAGGGCCCGTCCCTGGTGATGAGGGCCCGTCCCTGGTGATGAGGGCCCGTCCCTGGTGATGAGGGCCCGTCTTTGGTGATGAGGAACCGTCCCTGGTGATGAGGGCCCGTCCCTGGTGATGAGGGCCCGTCCCTGGTGATGAGGGCCCGTCCCTGGTGATGAGGGCCCGTCCCTGGTGATGAGGGCCCGTCCCTGGTGATGAGGGACCGTCCCTGGTGATGAGGGCCCGTCCCTGGTGATGAGGGCCCGTCCCTGGTGATGAGGGCCCGTCCCTGGTGATGAGGGCCCGTCCTTGGTGATGAGGGACCGTCCCTGGTGATGAGGGCGCGTCCCTGGTGATGAGGGACCGTCCCTGGTGATGAGGGACCGTCCCTGGTGATGAGGGCCTGTCCCTGGTGATGAGGGACCGTCCCTGGTGATGAGGGACCGTCCCTGGTGATGAGGGACCGTCCCTGGTGTCGAGGGCCCGTCCCTGGTGATGAGGGACCATCCCTGGTGATGAGGGACCGTCCCTGGTGATGAGGGACCGACCCTGGTGATGAGGGACTGTCCCTGGTGTCGAGGGCCCGTCCCTGGTGATGAGGGACCGTTCCTGGTTATGAGGGACCGTCCCTGGTGTCGAGGGCCAGTCCCTGGTGATGAGGGACCATCCCTGGTGATGAGGGACCGTCCCTGGTGTCGAGGGCCCGTCCCTGGTGATGAGGGACCGTCCCTGGTGATGAGGGACCGTCCCTGGTGTCGAGGGCCCGTCCCTGGTTATGAGGGCCCGTCCCTGGTTATGAGGGACCGTCCCTGGTGTCGAGGGCCAGTCCCTGGTGATGAGGGACCGTCCCTGGTGATGAGGGACCGTCCCTGGTGATGAGGGCCCGTCCCTGGTGATGAGGGCCCGTCCCTGGTGATGAGGGCCCGTACCTGGTGATGAGGGCCCGTCCCTGGTGATGAGGGCCCGTCCCTGGTGATGAGGGGCCCGTCCCTGGTGATGAGGGCCCGTCCCTGGTGATGAGGGCCCGTCCTTGGTGATGAGGGACCGTCCCTGGTGATGAGGGCGCGTCCCTGGTGATGAGGGCCCGTCCCTGGTGACGAGGGACCGTCCCTGGTGATGAGGGACCGTCCCTGGTGATGAGGGCCTGTCCCTGGTGATGAGGGACCGTCCCTGGTGATGAGGGACCATCCCTGGTGATGAGGGACCGTCCCTGGTGTCGAGGGCCCGTCCCAGGTGATGAGGGACCATCCCTGGTGATGAGGGACCGTCCCTGGTGATGAGGGACCGACCCTGGTGATGAGGGACTGTCCCTGGTGTCGAGGGCCCGTCCCTGGTGATGAGGGACCGTTCCTGGTTATGAGGGACCGTCCCTGGTGTCGAGGGCCAGTCCCTGGTGATGAGGGACCATCCCTGGTGATGAGGGACCGTCCCTGGTGTCGAGGGCCCGTCCCTGGTGATGAGGGACCGTCCCTGGTGATGAGGGACCGTCCCTGGTGTCGAGGGCCCGTCCCTGGTTATGAGGGACCGTCCCTGGTTATGAGGGACCGTCCCTGGTGTCGAGGGCCAGTCCCTGGTGATGAGGGACCGTCCCTGGTGATGAGGGACCGTCCCTGGTGATGAGGGACCGTCCCTGGTGTCCCTCAACGAGTTACACCAGGGACGGGGACACCACGAGCGTAGCTCTCATCCTGTAACTACACTTAGGTAACTACACTTAGGTAATTGCAGTGTTGCGTTTGAGAGAGTGCAGATGACTGCACCGGTAGTGTTTCGTTCAAGGAATCTTAACGCCATAACAATGGCAGTTAGCTCCGCTTGTGTTCAAGAGGCACAGTTCTCAGTACGGGCTTTTTCTTAATTTTCGTTTTGAAAGACATTATTCGTAATCAGTGTATGCTGCGCCAGCCCTGCCACTGACAGGGTTACATGACCCGTCAGTGTAGATCTGATCTCAGTCATTTCTGGCTTCTTTATAAATTTCCTCCAAGTATTTTGTGCCTCATTACTTGAGGTATCAGGTTGGACTTTTTCTTGTCAGCTCATAATACACAGAGTAATCACACTAACGTGACTGCATCAGTGAGAAAATCCATAGAAGCTGTGATGAGGGTTCGAACCTGTGTGGTGGGTGTTCCCACGCACACGCTCTATGGGCTCACCGTGGCCCGTGTTGCTTGGAACTTTTTGTTCCGGGTAGCGAGTCCTTAACAACAACAACAGCACACGCTCTAGCGACTAGACCACGACATGGTACAAGGATTGCAACCTGGAGTTCTACTGAGCACACGAGGGTTTCCTGAGGCTTCTACTGATGCCAGACCAGGATTTTCACACAGTCCCCTCCCCCCCCCCCCATGCACTCTCGTTCTGTCATCCAGGAATGTTCTACCTCTGAACAATTACGTTAGTGTGATTACTCTCTGTGTGTGTATTGAAAGAGGAGTGTCAGAGGTAGAACATCCCTAGATGACAGAGCCAGAGTGCATGGAGAGGGGGGGGATTGTGTGAAAATCCTGGTCTGGCATTAGTAGAAGCCTCAGGAAACCCTTGTGTGCTCAGTAGAACTCCAGGTTGCAATCCTTGTACCATGTCATGGTCGAGTCGCTAGAGCGTGTGAACACTCACTGCATAGGTTCGGACTCTCGTCACAGCTTCTATGGACATTCTCATTATTAATCTTACATAGGTCATCCTTCCAGGGAGGTAACCTCTCTACAGGCAGGAGCTCACGGGCTGACTCAAGCAGGTGAAGTTCTTTGAGGTTGCAGACTGATCTGTGATGCCGTTTTTGGTTTCCCTGTTTCCCCCTGTAAGTAGCACGGAACTCAGTTTTTTCTTGGTAATATCATTGTAGTGGCGACTCTGGCTCTCTTAATTGCAAGCTTAGCATTCAGTTCCTTAACTCATAATACTGGGGAGAGAGAACTCCTCTCTCAGATTAGATGTTTTGCCAGTTCTTGGGACTCAAAAATGATTGTCATGGCTTACTTTTGCATGCTTTCAAGTCTTTTCATGTCGTTTTGGGAATAAGTGCATAAAACTGGCGCGGCATAGTCTTTGACGGAGCGCACATAGGCTGTGTACATCATATTAAGCACAGCAATAGAGGCTCCATGCCCATTCCAGGTCATAGCTTTCAGTGCCCTGAATCGACTTTTGCATGTTCCTATGAGCTGGTTGAGCTCCTCTTTCTTCCTGTTGTATTGTTAGAGCCGACAATGACGCCAAGGTACCGATTGTGGTCAACCCATTAAAGTATTTCACCATTATTTTGTAGTTCTTCATTTCCTCCCCACTTGTGATGAGAGTATGCTTTTGTCTTGTTTGTGGAGAGAGTGAAACCGAGTTCAACACACTTCCCTCCAAGGAGTGCAAGGGACTGTTTAATATTTCCCAAGCTTGTATTAGGACATCAACTGCATATTCCACTTGTGTTCCTTCCGGAAATTCAATATTTGCAATGGCGTTCATAAGTATGTTGAATAGTGTAGAATACGCAGGCAGGAGGGTTACTCAGTAAAGCAAATATTGAATTTCTTGCGAGGCTGGATCAGGTATAAGAGTTTGGGTTTACGGCTCATGCTCTGATGATATCAAACACTGGTTTACTGAGAATTGTATATACTATACATTACATTACTATATGTAATGTAGTACTTTCCCTTGTGATTTGTTATATATATGATCTTTATATTGTATATTATATAATAAAGATAAAATCAATTAGTGTGGAGGAAAAAGACCAACATGATAGCTCAAGAAATGAGGCACAATTATTTGAAGGAAGTCTATAAAGAAGCTGGAAATTATTTAGATCAAATCTGCACTGATGGGTCACCTAACCCTGTCAATGGCAGGGCTGGAACAGCTTACACGGTAATTAGACATAATGCGTTTCGACGCGGAAACGAAGAAAAACCCTGTACTGAGAACTATGCCTCTTCAACGCAAGCGGACCTAACTGCCATTGTTATGGCGTTAAGATTCCTTGAACAAAGTACTAACGGTGCAGTCATCTGCACTGATTCTAAAGCAGCGTTACAAAGCCTTGGTAAAAATCGGGTAGAAAATCCCGCGATCGTCGCTGAGATCAAGAGATCTGTGAGAGTACTAACCAATCAGGGAAGATTAGTAAAATTTCTGTGGATCCCCTCCCAAGTTGGAATATGTGGAAATGAACGAGCAGATGTGCTGGCTGCTGAATGAGACCATATTGAATACTTCATACCCATACTCTACAAATTAGAGGTATTGTCAGGCAACATCACCATGACAAGGTAACTGAGGAAAGGAGGATAGAAGCACAAATCAGTGATTCTGTACACTGGTACAACATTGTTGCAGCTGACAATCCCAATGATTATGGATGAAGAGGTAGGTGGCCGCGGGAGAGAATCGGTAATAGCAAGAATCTGTCTTGGATACAAATATCCATGGAGATTCGGAATGGAAACAACAGTTAAGCAGAGGAGTTGCAGAATCTGCAGTGAGAGTTTTATTTATTTTTATTATTTTTTTATTATTTATTACTAGCAGTACCCGGATACGCGTTGCTGTGGCTCGGCAACGCATATACATTTTCTTCTGTCCTCCATGGACAGGGTGAGAGATCTGTTAAACATATAGTTCAGGGATTTATTGAACAATCAACCACAGAAGGTGACTGTAATGCTTTTGAAATGCTAATCTAACCTACAGACATAAATACATAGACACACACAGTTATGTCTGTCCTACATAAAGGCGTCACTGTCGGCTCTAACAAGGGAAAGAAAGGGGAGCTCAATCAACTCATAGGAACATGCAAACGTCGACTCAGGGCACTGAAAGCTATGACCTGGAATGGACATGGAGCCTCTATTGCCGTGCTTAAAATGATGTACACAGCCTATGTGCGCTCCGTCATGGACTATGCCGCACCAGTTCTCTCAAAGCGATATGAAAAGCCTTGAAAGCATTCAAAATGAAGCCATGACAATCATTCTTGGAGTTCCAAGGACTGCCAAAACGTCTAATCTACGAGAGGAGTTGTCCCTTTCCAGTGTTAAAAGCAGAATTCAGGAGCTGAATGCTAAGCTTGCAATTAGGATAGCCAGAGATCCCCATTACAATGATATTGCTAAGAAAAAACGAAAAAACTGAGCTCTGTGCTACTTTCAGGGGGAAACAGGAGAAGCAAAAAATGGCATCACAGATCAGTCTGCTACCTCGAAGAGCTTCACCTACTTGAGCAAGCCCGTGAGCTCCTGCCTGTAGAGAGGTTACCTCCCTGGGAGGATGACTCATGCAAGATCATCATCAATGAAATGGCAACGAAAAAATCCAACATGATACCACAAGAAATGAGGCACAAGTATCTCGAGGAAATTTATAAAGAAGCCGGAGATGAACTAGATCAAATCTACACTGATGGGTCATCTAATCCTGTCAATGGCAGGGCTGGTGCAGCATACACGGTAATCAAGGATAATACTTTCCAACGCAGAAATGAAGAAAAAGCACGTATTTAGAACTATGCCTCTTCAACGCAAGCAGAGCTAACTGCCATTGTTATGGCGTTAAGGTTTCTTGAACGGAACACTAATGGTGCAGTGATTTGCACCGATTCAAAAGCAGCACTGCAAAGCCTAAGTAAAAATCAGGCAGAAAATCTTGCAATAGTCGCTGAAATTAAGAGAGCTGTGAGAGTACTTACCAATCAGGGAAGAGTCATCAAGTTTCTGTGGATCCCCTCCCATGTTGGAATATGTGGGAATGAACGAGCAGATGTGCTGGCTGCTGAAGGAGACCATATTGAATACTTCATACCCAAGACTCTACTACAAATTAGAGGTATTGTCAGGCAACATCACCGTGACAAGGTAACTGAGGAAAGGAGGATAGAAGCACAAACCAGTGAATCTGTATGCTAGTACAACATGGTTGCAGCTGGCAATCCCAATCATTATGGCCGAAGAGGAGGAGGACGAGGGAGAGAATCAGTAATAGCAAGAATCCGTCTTGGATACAAATATCCATGGAGATATGGAATGGAAACAACAGTTGGTCAGCGAAGTTGCAGAATCTGTGGTGAGAGTGATGAACACCGCCTTGACCACTATCTACGTGAATGTGAACACCTGAGAGACATTAGAAATATGTGTAGAATAATAAACACCACATTGTTTAAGTTAGGAAAACACAATTTGTCAAATATAGGTACTGTTCTTAAAAGATTTCCCCATTTTGCACCCGAAAAATAGTGTAAGACTTTAAGGGTTGACAGATGTTAATCTTCTTGTTTGATAAGCTGTTCACTTGATACAGTTAAGCAAGTCTGAGCTGTGTCTGGGTACAAGAGACAGGATGAACAACCCAGCGGGTTTTCTTCCTATTGGGGAGTGTTATACATGCTGCTATGGCGGTGTGTCCACTCACAGGATGAGTGGCGCTGCCCAATACTGTCACTATGGCTGTGTGTCCACTCATAGGATGAGTTGCGCTGCTCAATACTGTCACTATGGCGGTGTGTCCACTCACAGGATGAGTGGCGCTGCCCAATACTGTCACTATGGCGGTGTGTCCACTCACAGGATGAGTGGCGCTGCCCAATAAATTCGCCCCTCCGGGTAAAATTAAAAAAATATACTCATTGTTCTTGAGACTGTTCCATTAAAGCAGACCTTGGCTTTCCTCACTGTGAGGTAGTCTTCAGTCCATTTCATGAGTCTCCCCTCGACACCCATGCATGCAAGCCCGTCCAGGACCATTACAGTGGGGGGAGGGGGGGTTCCTATCCAACAGGGTGGCGTGGAGAGGCAGGATAGGGGAGGGGGATGGAGGAGTGAGAGGACGTGCTGCAGGAGGGGACGGCGGCCAGCCTCCACCACCAGCCAACAGTCAACCTCTTGTCTCCACGTTTTCCGCTCCCTCTCCCCTCTCCCTCTCTCGCTCTCCCACAGGCCCTCCTCTCCCCTCACCGCCCCACCGTCACTCCCACAACCGCTAGCGCACTCTACCAGGAGCTCAGACACGCTCCACACTCACTATTCATCACGCGCCGCCGTAGTCAACTCTTAATCATCGCTAATATGAAATAAATAACACATTAGAATGCCACACGTTGGCAACACTCCACGGTGTTGCCGCCCGCGGGTCACTGAATTAACAAATGCAGGATAACAAAGGTATTTGGGGAAGAAAGCTCTTTGTTTGCCTCTGTATTAATGACCGGCTTGTATTCCCTGGTTATCTTAGTGCTATCACACACACACACACACGCCTTCCTTGTGTGCCACAACCCGCTGGCTCGCCTCCTCGGCAAATTAATCATCCGCAAATTTGGCAATATATATATATATATATTTATTGCCGACGCTAATTTATGTCCAGCGAACTGGACAAGCATGAGTAACTCAGGCCAGACCAGTGGACAATGTTGGCACTCTGCCCCAGCCACCCTCACTCACCTTATGAGAGAGAGAGGGAGAGAGAGAGAGAGAGAGAGAGAGAGAGAGAGAGAGAGAGATAAAGAGAGAGACAAAGACAAAGAGAAAAAGAGAAGAAGATGAAGATAAAGAAAGAGAGAAAAAGAGAGACAGACAGAGAGAGTAGTCCTGAACATAGCCCAGGACTCTACAGTACACTGTGTGTGTGTGTGTACACCAACACGTGTGGAACAACACTGTGTGTGTGTGTACATCAACACGTGTGTGTGTGTGTGTACACCAACACGTGTGGAACAACACTGTGTGTGTGTGTGTACACCAACACGTGTGTGTGTGTGTGTACATCAACACGTGTGTGGGTGTGTGTACACCAACACGTGTGTGTGTACATCAACACGTGTGTGGGTGTGTGTACATCAACACGTGTGTGTGTGTGTGTGTACATCAACACGTGTGTGTGTGTGTGTGTACATCAACACGTGTGTGTGTGTGTGTGTACATCAACACGTGTGTGTGGGTGTGTACATCAACACGTGTGTGTGTGTACATCAACACGTGTGTGTGTGTGTGTGTACATCAACACGTGTGTGTGGGTGTGTACATCAACACGTGTGTGTGTGTGTGTACACCAACACGTGTGGGACAACACTGTGTGTGTGTACACCAACACGTGTGGGACAACACTGTGTGTGTGTACACCAACACGTGTGGGACAACACTGTGTGTGTGTACACCAACACGTGTGTGTGTGTGTGTGTACATCAACACGTGTGTGTGTGTGTGTGTACATCAACACGTGTGTGTGTGGGTGTGTACATCAACACGTGTGTGTGTGTGTACATCAACACGTGTGTGTGTGTGTGTGTACATCAACACGTGTGTGTGGGTGTGTACATCAACACATGTGTGTGTGTGTACATCAACACGTGTGTGTGGGTGTGTGTACACCAACACTGTGGGTGTGTGTACACCAACACTGTGGGTGTGTACACCAACACTGTGGGTGTGTGTACACCAACACTGTGGGTGTGTACACCAACACTGTGGGTGTGTACACCAACACTGTGGGTGTGTGAGTGTGTACACCAACAAGTGTGTGAGTGTGTACACCAATACGTGTGTGAGTGTGTACACCAACAAGTGTGTGTGTGTGTGAGTGTGTGAGTGTGTACACCAACAAGTGTGTGTGAGTGTGTACACCAACAAGTGTGAGTGTGTGAGTGTGTACACCAACAAGTGTGTGTGAGTGTGTACACCAACAAGTGTGAGTGTGTGAGTGTGTACACCAACAAGTGTGTGTGAGTGTGTACACCAACAAGTGTGTGTGAGTGTGTACACCAACAAGCGTGTGTGAGTGTGTGAGTGTGTACACCAACAAGTGTGAGTGTGTGAGTGTGTACACCAACAAGTGTGTGTGAGTGTGTACACC
This sequence comes from Procambarus clarkii, assembly GCF_040958095.1. Classification (NCBI taxonomy): domain Eukaryota; kingdom Metazoa; phylum Arthropoda; class Malacostraca; order Decapoda; family Cambaridae; genus Procambarus; species Procambarus clarkii. The sequence goes on from NC_091192.1 coordinate 7,694,207, forward strand.
AACAAGTGTGTGTGAGTGTGTACACCAACAAGCGTGTGTGAGTGTGTGAGTGTGTACACCAACAAGTGTGTGTGAGTGTGTGAGTGTGTACACCAACAAGTGTGTGTGTGTGAGTGTGTACACCAATACGTGTGTGAGTGTGTACACCAACACTGTGGGTGTGTGTACACCAACACTGTGGGTGTGTGTACACCAACACTGTGGGTGTGTGTACACCAACACTGTGGGTGTGTACACCAACACTGTGGGTGTGTGAGTGTGTACACCAACAAGCGTGTGTGAGTGTGTGAGTGTGTACACCAACAAGTGTGTGTGAGTGTGTACACCAACAAGAGTGTGTGAGTGTGTACACCAACAAGTGTGTGTGAGTGTGTACACCAACAAGTGTGTGTGAGTGTGTACACCAACAAGTGTGTGTGAGTGTGTACACCAACAAGTGTGTGTGAGTGTGTACACCAACAAGTGTGTGTGAGTGTGTACACCAACAAGTGTGTGTGAGTGTGTACACCAACAAGTGTGTGTGAGTGTGTACACCAACAAGTGTGCGTGTGTGTGAGTGTGTACACCAACAAGTGTGTGAGTGTGTGAGTGTGTACACCAACAAGTGTGTGTGAGTGTGTACACCAACAAGTGTGTGTGTGTGTGTGAGTGTGTGAGTGTGTACACCAACAAGTGTGTGAGTGTGTACACCAACAAGAGTGTGTGTGTACACCAACAAGAGTGTGTGAGTGTGTACACCAACAAGTGTGTGAGTGTGTACACCAACAAGCGTGTGAGTGTGTACACCAACAAGTGTGTGTGAGTGTGTACACCAACAAGCGTGTGAGTGTGTACACCAACAAGTGTGTGTGAGTGTGTACACCAACAAGTGTGTGAGTGTGTACACCAACAAGAGTGTGTGAGTGTGTACACCAACAAGTGTGTGTGAGTGTGTACACCAACAAGTGTGTGAGTGTGTACACCAACAAGAGTGTGTGAGTGTGTACACCAACAAGTGTGTGAGTGTGTACACCAACAAGTGTGTGAGTGCGTACACCAACAAGTGTGTGAGTGTGTACACCAACAAGTGTGTAACAACACAGAGTGTAAACAATCATCTCCCAGCGAGCGCCTTCAACATGTCTCAACCACCAACAAATTACACACCCAATTTGTCCCGTAATATAATGTCCAGTTTGGTGAAGTTTTGTTTTGAATTAAAGAACAAATAAGATGTAGAAAACTTTTATTTATAACATGAGAAGAACAAAACGTTTAAATGAGGATTTTGTTATGATGTTAACTTCAAGAGATTATGCTACTTAAGTATCAGGAGCCTGCGTCAACCCAGGCACAAGATGTTGTGTTATTGGGGGCCCAACCCAACCCGTCTAAGACTGCTCTCTCTCTAGTATACAGAGAAAATGGTACTCCGAGGTGGGGGGGGGGATATACTAATGTAATTCTAGGAGCGAGGTTAGCCACCTTTACCACTTTCATGGTGGTCGCTATGGGAACCACCCATCATTCAATGGGGCCGACCCCTCACCGTCCCGCTTTGGTCACCAACACCCTCATTAGGCGCCTTACAATGTTGAGTCAGTAATATAGTCTGTAATATAGTCAGTAATATAGTCAGTATAGTCTGGAGCATTCTCTCCTATAATATAGAGTACCTGGGATACCCAGTGGTGCGCAGGTCAGCCTGTGTGCCACACATCTGTGTAGCTCCTTGTCTCTATTGTCCTGCCTCACTCTCTGTCTCTGTCTCTCTCTCTCTTTCACCCTATTTCCAGCTCTCTGTATCTCTCCTCTCTCACTCTTGCCCATTCTCCCTCCCTCCCTCCGGTTCTCTCTACCTCTCGTTGTCTCCGCCTCCCTCCTTCCACTACCTCTCCCTCCATCAGATTCTCTCTACCCTTTCCCTTTCTGTCATCTCCCCCTCCCTCCCTCTCTCCCTCGTGTCATCTCCCGGGGGTAAAACACACTCCAGTAACGCAAAGTCAACTTTATGCACGTAAGATCAACATTACTGAAGTGTAATCAACATTGACCCAACATCACCAACAGCCGCAAAACCTGACGTAAACACTATGGGGTAATCATGCCACCATTTCAGACCTCACAGGAACCGCTGGAATTGAGGAGTCGGTCCTTCTTTAACCTGGTGCATATATGGGGTCTACCCCCCCCCCATCTACCCTATGACAGTCCCATACAGTCACTGATCACCCTGCAATGTCGCGTGAGGCCACCCCGAGGCGTCTGGGCCCTCCACCCTGGACACCCAACTGGGCGGACACCGCCTTAGGGACAGTATTGGTCAGCGTCACTCATCCTGTGAGTGAACATGGAGGGACGGTCGAGGACCGGGCCGCGGAGCCCCGAAACCATCGCAAGAGTATATCCCTATCCACACAGGGATATGTGGATAGGGATATAGAGACATGAGATAAGGAGACGGTGGCCGGGTATCTTTATCTAAGTCTCCCCTCAACCTACTCAAACTTCTGACCTTGCACAGAATGCAACCCATGACAGTTTACTAGTTTCCTAGTACCTGTTTACAGCTAGGTGAACAGAGACATCAGGTGTAAAGAAACGCGTCAAAATACCTCGCCCTGCCTGAGAATGGAACTCGGGGTCTTACTCCTGACGCTCGTAGGTGTACCAAGTATGTCGATGTTCTGAGTGAGCACGTTACGGTGCCTGATAAGTCACACTGTGGGTCTAGACTAGTCACTCTCACACCTGCTCCTCTTATATCCAGTCATTACCGTCACACCTGCCTCGCTCAGGGGCACGGTTAACGAAGGTCTGCCTCAGGGGCACGGTTAACGAAGGTCTGCCTCAGGGGCACGGTTAACGAAGGTCTGCCTCAGGGGGCACGGTTAACGAAGGTCTGCCTCAGGGGGCACGGTTAACGAAGGTCTGCCTCAGGGGCACGGTTAACGAAGGTCTGCCTCAGGGGCACGGTTAACGAAGGTCTGCCTCAGGGGCACGGTTAACGAAGGTCTGCCTCAGGGGCACGGTTAACGAAGGTCTGCCTCAGGGGGCATGGTTAACGAAGGTCTGCCTCAGGGGGCATGGTTAACGAAGGTCTGCCTCAGGGGCATGGTTAACGAAGGTCTGCCTCAGGGGGCACGGTTAACGAAGGTCTGCCTCAGGGACACGGTTAACGAAGGTCTGCCTCAGGGGGCATGGTTAACGAAGGTCTGCCTCAGGGACACGGTTAACGAAGGTCTGCCTCAGGGGGCACGGTTAACGAAGGTCTGCCTCAGGGGGCACGGTTAACGAAGGTCTGCCTCAGTGACACGGTTAACGAAGGTCTGCCTCAGGGGGCACGGTTAACGAAGGTCTGCCTCAGGGGGCACGGTTAACGAAGGTCTGCCTCAGGGGCACGGTTAACGAAGGTCTGCCTCAGGGACACGGTTAACGAAGGTCTGCCTCAGGGGGCATGGTTAACGAAGGTCTGCCTCAGGGGCACGGTTAACGAAGGTCTGCCTCAGGGGGCACGGTTAACGAAGGTCTGCCTCAGGGGCACGGTTAACGAAGGTCTGCCTCAGGGGCACGGTTAACGAAGGTCTGCCTCAGGGGGCACGGTTAACGAAGGTCTGCCTCAGGGGCACGGTTAACGAAGGTCTGCCTCAGGGGCACGGTTAACGAAGGTCTGCCTCAGGGGGCACGGTTAACGAAGGTCTTCCTCAGGGGCACGGTTAACGAAGGTCTGCCTCAGGGGGCACGGTTAACGAAGGTCTGCCTCAGGGGCACGGTTAACGAAGGTCTGCCTCAGGGGGCATGGTTAACGAAGGTCTGCCTCAGGGGCATGGTTAACGAAGGTCTTCCTCAGGGGGCACGGTTAACGAAGGTCTGCCTCAGGGGCACGGTTAACGAAGGTCTGCCTCAGGGGCACGGTTAACGAAGGTCTGCCTCAGGGGGCATGGTTAACGAAGGTCTGCCTCAGGGGCACGGTTAACGAAGGTCTGCCTCAGGGGGCATGGTTAACGAAGGTCTGCCTCAGGGGGCACGGTTAACGAAGGTCTGCCTCAGGGGCACGGTTAACGAAGGTCTGCCTCAGGGGCATGGTTAACGAAGGTCTGCCTCAGGGGGCATGGTTAACGAAGGTCTGCCTCAGGGGCACGGTTAACGAAGGTCTGCCTCAGGGGCACGGTTAACGAAGGTCTGCCTCAGGGGCACGGTTAACGAAGGTCTGCCTCAGGGGGCATGGTTAACGAAGGTCTGCCTCAGGGGCACGGTTAACGAAGGTCTGCCTCAGGGGCATGGTTAACGAAGGTCTGCCTCAGGGGCACGGTTAACGAAAGTCTGCCTCAGGGGCACGGTTAACGAAGGTCTTGGGTGCCAGGGGCACTGAACTAGTCATTAGTTACTTACACTATAATCACCGGGCAGATAATCGTGCCCAACCACCACTACCCGGACACCAGTAATTATCATCATGGCAATTCGCCAACAATTTCTTGCATGCCAAGCAACTGAGGACATACATATTTATGTACTCCACGTGTATGTTAATCAGAATGTATTATTATACATCATACAATAATTTAATTGGTGTATATGTGGAAAGCGACTTTTTTTAACAATTCAGGAACGTAATAACAAAATTTTTATCCGAATTTTTTGGGGGGTTTATTTACATGAAATAATCCCGTTTTCTGTGAGGATGTTTGAGCTGGGGTGTACTCGTGGCGCAATGGTCGTCGTAGTTTGCTCGTAATACATTGGCCCCGAGATTCATTCCAGGGGAAGGTCAAGACCTTAGGGTACGTTTCCCCATTTTGTGGTGCGTCTGTTTACCTATCACTAACTTGGTATCAGGGAGATAGGCAACTGTTGTGTGCTGCGTCTTCGGGCAGAGGACACCTCACGAAGCCTAACAAAGTTCCAAAGTGGAAATGGTGAAGGAGGAGGAGAAGATGGTGGTGTCAGCGGTAGTGGCCAGGTGCTGCTCGTCAACTGATACATGACACCCTCATCCCCCCCCCCCTCTCGCTCTCTTAGTACCTCGTATGTTGGTGTGTGTTTGTCTGTTGGCACCTTCGTGATGCCAGGCACCTCCTGCCCACCTCCACAGTGTCGCCTGGGACAACAAGAGACGCGGGCTACCGCAGAGAAAGGTTCAAAAGCTACCAGAGAATTTTACAGAATCCTAAATTCACAGAAATTTGGGATTTTTGAAATTTCTGGCGTTGCCTTGACCCCTGGCCTTGACCACCTGGCCTTGACCCCTGGCTTACTCTGGAGGACCAAGTAGTGACAGAACCAACGAGCAAACTGCTCAACTTTACAACCGAACAATAAATCTTAATCAGCGTTAAGACTTGTTAACACCTGGTTGATACCTGGTTGATGGGGTTCTGGGAGTTCTTGTACTCCCCAAGCCCGGCCCGAGGCCAGGCTTGACTTGTGAGAGTTTGGTCCACCAGGCTGTTGCTTGGAGCGGCCAGTAGGCCCACATACCCACCACAGCCCGGTTGGTCCGGAATTTCTTTTAGAAAACAATCTAGTTTTCTCTTGAAGATGTCCACGGTTGTTCCGGCAATATTTCTTATACTTGCTGGGAGGATGTTGAACAACCGCGGACCTCTGATGTTTATACAGTGTTCTCTGATTGTGCCTATGGCACCTCTGCTCTTCACTGGTTCTATTCTGCATTTGCTTCCATATCGTTCACTCCAGTACGTTGTTATTTTACTGTGTAGATTTGGGACCTGGCCCTCCAGTATTTTCCATGTGTATATTATTTGGTATCTCTCTCGTCTCCTTTTTAGCGAGTACATTTGGAGAGCTTTGAGACGAACCCAATAATTTAGGTGCTTTATCGCGTCTATGCGTGCCTATATGTTCTCTGTATTCCCTCTATTTCAGCAATCTCTCCTGTTCTGAAGGGGGAAGTGAGTACTGAGCAGTACTCGAGACGGGACAGCATAAGTGACTTCAAGAGTACAACCATTGTGATGGGATCCCTAGATTTGAAAGTTCTCGTTATCTATCCTATCATTTTTCTGGCTGACACAGTATTTGCTTGGTTATGCTCCCTGAATGTTAGATCGTCGGACATCATTATTCCCAAATCCTTGACATGCTGTTTACCTACTATGGGCAGATTCGATTGTGTTCTGTACCCTGTATTATGTTTCAGATCCTCATTTTTGCCGTATCTGAGTACCTGGAATTTATCACTGTTAAACATCATGTTATTTTCTGCTGCCCAATCGAAAACTTTGTTGATATCTGCTTGTAATTTTTCCATGTCTTCAGCAGAGGTAATTTTCATGCTGATTTTTGTGTCATCTGCGACGGATGACACGAAGCTGTGACCTGTATTTTTGTCTATATCTGATATGAGAATACGGAACAGCAGTGGTGCAAGGACTGTACCTTGAGGTACAGAGCTTTTAACTGCGCTTGGATTTGATTTGATTTGATTGACTGTTACTCTTTGTGTTCTGTTCGAAAGGAAATTGAGTATCTAGCGTCCTACTTTACCAGGTATTCCCACTGACCTCATTTTGTGTGCAATCACTCCATGATCACATTTGTCGAATACCTTTGCAAAGTCTGTGTATACAACATCTGCATTTTGCTTTTCTTCTAGAGCTTCTGTGATTTTGTCATAGTGGTTGAGTAACTGTGACTGACAGGATCTTCCCGCTCTAAATCCATGTTGTCCTGGGTTGTGCAACTCATTATTTTCCATAAAACTAGAAATTTGATTCCTAATCACTCTTTCAAACACTTTTATTATGTGTGATGTTAGTGCAACTGGCCTATAATTTTTTCCCAAGGCTTTACTCCCCCCTTGTGCAAAGGAGCTATATCTGCAGATTTAAGTGCTGCTGGTATCTCCCCTGTATCTAGGCTCTTTCTCCATATTACGCTGAGTGCTCTCGCTACTGGTACTTTACATTTCTTTATGAATATTGAATTCCATGAGTCAGGCCCAGGAACTGAGTGCATGGGCATATTATCAATTTCTCTTTCAGTCTTCCGAATTCGTGTTAATATCCGTTATATTATCTGCAGCTTGAATGTCATTCATAAAGAAGCTGTCTGGGTCATCAACTTTCATGTTGTTTATTGGTGTGCTAAACATAGCCTCATACTGGCTTCTTAGAATTTCACTAATCTCTTTGTTGTCCCTCTGTGTATGTACCTTCATTTGTAATTAACGGTCCAATACTGGTCGAGGTTTTTGATTTTGTATATGTGAAAAAATATTTTGAATTTTTCTTTATCTCTTGTATAGCTTTCTGTTCCAATTCCATTTCCCCAGACTCATATGATCGCTTCAACGTTTGTTCTATTTCTTCGATCTCCCTGTTTATGTTTATTTTCCTTGCTTGTGATAGTCGTGTCTGACTAATCATTTCCGTTATTTTTTTCCTTCTCTTGTACAGTCGTCTGCGTTCTCTTTCTGGAGTGGTCCTTTTTCTGCCCCTCCTCACAGGCACGTGCTTCAAGCAGACCTTGTAAGCTTCAGCTGTCAGTTGAGCTATTCCCTGTGTGGGAGTTTTGTCGCTTAAGACCGTCTCCCATTGAATGGTTGCAAGGTCTATATTTATTTTTTCCCAGTCGATCCTCTTATTGTTGAAATTGAATTGATTGAATATTCCTTCTCGCTTGTTGGGTCTCTTAGACCTACTACCGTTATTTATGCTAGTTCGCACTTCAATGAGCTTATGGTCTGAGTATGAAGTATCTGAGATTGTAATGTCTCTGATTAGTTCATCATTGTTTGTGAATAACAAGTCTAGTGTGTTTTCGTTCCTAGTTGGTTCTGTTATCTGTTGATTGAGTGAGAATTTGTCACAGAATCTTAAAAGTTCTCTGACCTGTGGTTGGTTATTTCCAGGGTCATTCCCTGCTATGATATTTGTGTTTGCCATTCTCCATTTTAGACTCGGTAAATTGAGGGCATGAATGTAAACAGTGCACCATGGGCATGAATGTAAACAGTGCACCATGGGCATGAATGTAAACAGTGCACCATGGGCATGAATGTAAACAGTGCACCATGGGCATGTAAACAGTGAACTATGGGCATGTATGTAAACAGTGCACCATGGGCATGAATGTAAACAGTGCACCATGGGCATGAATGTAAACAGTGCACCATGGGCATGAATGTAAACAGTGCACTATGGGCATGTATGTAAACAGTGCACCATGGGTATGTAAACAGTGAACTATGGGCATGTATGTAAACAGTGCACCATGGGCATGAATGTAAACAGTGCACCATGGGCATGAATGTAAACAGTGCACCATGGGCATGAATGTAAACAGTGCACTATGGGCATGTATGTAAACAGTGCACCATGGGCATGTAAACAGTGCACTATGGGCATGTATGTAAACAGTGCACCATGGGCATGTAAACAGTGCACTATGGGCATGTATGTAAACAGTGCACCATGGGCATGTAAACAGTGCACTATGGGCATGAATGTAAACAGTGCACTATGGGCATGAATGTAAACAGTGCACTATGGGCATGTATGTAAACAGTGCACTATGGGCATGTAAACAGTGCACCATGGGCATGTAAACAGGTGCACCATGGGCATGTAAACAGGTGCACCATGGGCATGCATGTAAACAGGTGCACCATGGGCATGTAAACAGGTGCACCATGGGCATGTAAACAGTGCACTATGGGCATGCATGTAAACAGGTGCACCATGGGCATGTAAACAGGTGCACCATGGGCATGTAAACAGGTGCACCATGGGCATGTAAACAGGTGCACCATGGGCATGTAAACAGGTGCACCATGGGCATGCATGTAAACAGGTGCACCATGGGCATGTAAACAGTGCACTATGGGCATGCATGAAACAGTGCACCATGCGCATGCATGTAAACAGTGCACCATGGGCATGTGTGTAAACAGTGCACCATGGGCATGCATGTAAACAGTGCACCATGGGCATGTGTGTAAACAGTGCACCATGGGCATGCGTGTAAACAGTGCACCATAGGCATGTGTGTAAACAGTGCACCATGGGCATGCATGTAAACAGTGCACCATGGGCATGTAAACAGTGCACCATGGGCATGTAAACAGGTGCACCATGGGCATGTAAACAGGTGCACCATGGGCATGTAAACAGGTGCACCATGGGCATGTAAACAGTGCACAATGGGCATGTAAACAGGTGCACCATGGGCATGTAAACAGGTGCACCATGGGCATGTAAACAGTGCACCATGGGCATGTAAACAGTGCACCATGGGCATGCGTGTAAACAGTGCACCATGGGCATGCATGTAAACAGTGCACCATGAGCATGCATGTAAACAGTGCACCATGGGCATGTGTGTAAACAGTGCACCATGGGCATGCATGTAAACAGTGCACCATGGGCATGCGTGTAAACAGTGCACCATAGGCATGCGTGTAAATAGTGCACCATGGGCATGTGTGTACTTGACCATTACGACAAAATCACTGAGGAATTAGAAGAAAAACAGAATGCAGATGTGGTATTCACGGACTTCGCAAAGGCTTTCGATAAATGTGACCATGGAGTGATAGCACACAAAATGAGGTCAATGGGAATAACCGGTAAAGTAGGACGCTGGATACTCAGTTTTCTGTCAAACAGGACTCAGCGAGTAACTGTCAACCATATAAAATCGAGTCCAAGCGCAGTTAAAGGCTCTGTATCTCAGGGTACAGTCCTTGCACCGCTGCTTTTCCTTATTCTCATATCAGATATAAAGAAAAGTATAAGTCACAGCTTCGTGTCATCCTTTGCAGATGACACAAAAATCAGTATGAAAATTACCTCTGCTGTAGACATTGAAAAACTTCAAGCGTATATAAATAAAGTTTTCGACTGGGCAACAGAAAATAACATGATGTTTAACAGTGATAAATTCCAGGTACTCAGGTACGGCAAAAATGAGGACCTTAAACATAATACAGGGTACAAAACACAATCAAATTTGCCAATAGTAGGAAAACAGCATGTAAAGGATTTGGGAATAATGATGTCTGACGATCTAACGTTTAGGGAGCATAACCAAGCAAATATTGTGTCAGCCAGAAAAATGATCGGATGGATTATGAGAACTTTCAAATCCAGGGATCCCATCACAATGGTTGTACTCTTCAACTCACTTGTGTTGTCCCGTCTTGAGTACTGGTCAGTACTCACTTCCCCCTTCAGAGCAGGAGAGATTGCTGAAATAGAGGGAATACAGAGAACATATACGGCACACAGACGCAATAAAGCTCCTAAATTATTGGGATCGTCTCAAAGCTCTCCAAATGTACTCACTAGAAAGGAGACGAGAGAGATATCAAATAATATACACATGGACAAGTCAAAACAGTGCATTTGGGACCTGCAGGGCCAGGTCCCAAATCTACACAGTAAAATAACAACGTACTGGAGTGAACGATATGGAAGGAAATGCAGAATAGAACCAGTGAAGAGCAGAGGCGCCATAGGCACAATCAGAGAACACTGTTTAAACATCAGAGGTTCGCGGTTGTTCAACATCCTCCCAGCGAGTATAAGAAATATTGCCGGAACAACAGTGGATATTTTCAAGAGAAACCTAGATGGTTTCCTTCAAGGAGTGCCGGACCAACCGGGCTCCAAGCAACAGCCTGGTGGACCAAACTCTCACAAGTCAAGCCTGGCCTCGGGCCGGGCTTGGGGAGTAGAAGAACTCCCAGAACCCCATCAAGCAGGTATTGGCATGCACGTATACGGTGCACCATGGACTTGTAAACAGGTGCACCATGGGCATGTAAACAGTGCACCATGGGCATGTAAACAGGTGCACCATGGGCATGTAAACAGGGGCACCATGGACATGTAAACAGGTGCACCATGGGCATATAAACAGGTGCACCATGGGCATGTAAACAGTGCACCATGGGCATGTAAACAGGTGCACCATGGGCATGTATTCAGTGCACCATGGGCATGTAAACAGGTGCACCATGGGCATGTAAACAGGTGCACCATGGGCATATAAACAGGTGCACCATGGGCATGTAAACAGTGCACCATGGGCATGTAAACAGGTGCACCATGGGCATGTAAACAGTGCACCATGGGAATGTAAACAGGTGCACCATGGGCATGTAAACAGTGCACCATGGGCATGTAAACAGGGGCACCATGGGCATGTAAACAGGTGCACCATGGGCATGTAATCAGGTGCACCATGGGCATGTAAACAGTGCACCATGGGCATGTAAACAGGTGCACCATAGGCATGTAAACAGGTGCAACATGGGCATGTAAACAGGTGCACCATGGGCATGTAAACAGGTGCACCATGGACATGTAAACAGGTGCACCATGGGCAAGTAAACAGTGCACCAAGGGCATATAAACAGGTGCACCATGGGCATGTAAACAGGTGCACCATGGACATGTAAACAGGTGCACCATGGGCATGTAAACAGTGCACCATGGACATGTAAACAGGTGCACCATGGGCATGTAAACAGGTGCACTATGGGCATGTAAACAGTGCACCATGGGCATGTAAAGAAGTGCACCATGGGCATGTAAACAGTGCACCAGGGCATGTAAACAGTGCACCATAGGCATGTAAACAGGTGCACCATGGGCATGTAAACAATGCACCAAGAGCATGTAAACAGTGCACCATGGGCATGTAAACCAGGTGCACTATGGGCATGTAAACAGGTGCACCATGGGCATGTAAACAGGTGCGCCATGGGCATGTAAACAGGTGCACCATGGGCATGTAAACAGGTGCACCATGGGCATGTAAACAGTGCACCATGGGCATGTAAACAGGTGCACCATGGACATGCATGTAAACAGTGCACCATGGGCATGCATGTAAAGAGTGCACCATGGGCATGCATGTAAAGAGTGCACCATGGGCATGTGTGTAAACAGTACACCATAGGCATGCATGTAAACAGTGCACCATGGGCATGTGTGTAAACAGTGCACCATGGGCATGCGTGTAAACAGTGCACCATGGGCATGCGTGTAAACAGTACACCATGGGCATGCATGTAAACAGTGCACCATGGGCATGTGTGTAAACAGTGCACCATGGGCATGCGTGTAAACAGTACACCATGGGCATGCATGTAAACAGTACACCATGGGCATGCGTGTAAACAGTACACCATGGGCATGCGTGTAAACAGTACACCATGGGCATGCGTGTAAACAGTACACCATGGGCATGCATGTAAAGAGTACACCATGGGCATGCGTGTAAACAGTGCACCATGGGCATGCGTGTAAACAGTGCACCATGGGCATGCGTGTAAACAGTGCACCATGGGCATGTGTGTAAACAGTACACCATGGGCATGCGTGTAAACAGTACACCATGGGCATGCGTGTAAACAGTGCACCATGGGCATGTGTGTAAACAGTGCACCATGGGCATGCGTGTAAACAGTGCACCATGGGCATGCGTGTAAACAGTGCACCATGGACATGCGTGTAAACAGTGCACCTTGGGCATGCGTGTAAACAGTACACCATGGGCATGCGTGTAAACAGTGCACCATGGGCATGTGTGTAAACAGTGCACCATGGGCATGCGTGTAAACAGTGCACCATGGGCATGCGTGTAAACAGTGCACCATGGACATGCGTGTAAACAGTGCACCTTGGGCATGCGTGTAAACAGTGCACCATGGGCATGCGTGTAAACAGTGCACCTTGGGCATGCGTGTAAACAGTACACCATGGGCATGCATGTAAAGAGTACACCATGGGCATACAAACAGACAGAAAAAGATCTAAAGCAGAAAGAGAACGCAGACGACACTATAAAAGAAGGAAAAAATAACGGAACTGCTTAAGCAGACACGACTTTCCCGTCAAAGAAGGAATAATTTAAATAGGGAGATTGAAGAAATCGAGCGGAAATTGAAACACTCATATCAGACTGAAGAATGGCAGTTAGAACAGAAAGCAATTCAGGAAATAAAGAAAAATCCAAAATACTTCTTAACATATGCGAAATCAAAAGCAAAAACCACTGCCAGTATTGGACCTATTCGTATTAGTGAAGTTTCATACACGGAGGATGACTAAGAAATTAGTGAAATCCTAAAAAAGCAGTATGAGGACATGTTTAGCACTCCGATATACAGCATGAAAGTGGAAGATCCGGACAACTTCTTTATGCGGGATATCCAAACCCCTGTAAATATAACTGATATCAACACGAGCGTGGCAGATTTTGAAAGATAAATTGACAATATGCCCATGCACTCAGCCCCGGGTCCAGACTCATGGAATTCAATATTTAACAAGAAATGCAAAATGCCAGTAGCACAGGCACTCGGTATAGTGTGGAGGAAGAGCTTGGACACGGGAGAGATACCAGATGCGCTTAAAGTAGCAGACATAGCCCCTCTACACAAGGGAGGGAGCAAAGCATTGGCAAAGAATTATAGACCAGTTGCATTAACGTTCCACATAATAAAAGTATTTGAGAGAGTGATCAGGAGTCAGGTCACTAGTTTCATGGAGACCAATGACCTCCACAACCCAGGTCAACATGGATTTAGAGCAGGAAGCTCAAGCCTCTCACAGCTACTTGACCATTACGACAAAATCACTGAGGCATTAGAAGAAAAACAGAATGCAGATGTGGTATTCACGGACTTCGCAAAGACTTTCGATAAATGTGACCATGGAGTGATAGCACACAAAATGAGGTCAATGGGAATAACCGGTAAAGTAGGACGCTGGATACTCAGTTTTCTGTCAAACAGGACTCAGCGAGTAACTGTCAACCATATAAAATCGAGTCCAAGCGCAGTTAAAGGCTCTGTATCTCAGGGTACAGTCCTTGCACCGCTGCTTTTCCTTATTCTCATATCAGATATAAAGAAAAGTATAAGTCACAGCTTCGTGTCATCCTTTGCAGATGACACAAAAATCAGTATGAAAATTACCTCTGCTGTAGACATTGAAAAACTTCAAGCGTATATAAATAAAGTTTTCGACTGGGCATCAGAAAATAACATGATGTTTAACAGTGATAAATTCCAGGTACTCAGGTACGGCAAAAATGAGGACCTTAAACATAATACAGGGTACAAAACACAATCAAATTTGCCAATAGTAGGAAAACAGCATGTAAAGGATTTGGGAATAATGATGTCTGACGATCTAACGTTTAGGGAGCATAACCAAGCAAATATTGTGTCAGCCAGAAAAATGATCGGATGGATTATGAGAACTTTCAAATCCAGGGATCCCATCACAATGGTTGTACTCTTCAAGTCACTTGTGTTGTCCCGTCTTGAGTACTGCTCAGTACTCACTTTCCCCTTCAGAGCAGGAGAGATTGCTGAAATAGAGGGAATACAGAGAACATATACGGCACACACAGACGCAATAAAGCTCCTAAATTATTGGGATCGTCTCAAAGCTCTCCAAATGTACTCACTAGAAAGGAGACGAGAGAGATATCAAATAATATACACATGGACAAGTCAAAACAGTGCATTTGGGACCTGGAGGGCCAGGTCCCAAATCTACACAGTCAAATAACAACGTACTGGAGTGAACGATATGGAAGGAAATGCAGAATAGAACCAGTGAAGAGTAGAGGTGCCATAGGCACAATCAGAGAACACTGTATAAACATCAGAGGTCCGCGGTTGTTCAACACCCTCCCAGCGAGTATAAGAAATATTGCCGGAACAACCGTGGACATCTTCAAGAGGAAACTAGATGGTTTTCTTCAAGGAGTGCCGGACCAACCGGACTGTGGTGGGTATGTGGGCCTGCGGGCCGCTCCAAGCAACAGCCTGGTGGACCAAACTCTCACAAGTCAAGCCTGGCCTCGGGCCGGGCTTGGGGAGTAGAAGAACTCCCAGAACCCCATCAACCAGGTATTGGCATGCAAGTATACGGTACACCATGGACTTGTAAACAGGTGCACCATGGACTTGTATACAGGTGCACCATGGACTTGTAAACAGGTGCACCATGGGCATGTAAACAGGTGCACCATGGACATGTAAACAGGTGCACCATGGACATGTAAACAGGTGCACCATGAACATGTAAACAGTGCACCATGGACATGTAAACAGGTGCACCATGGGCATGTAAACAGTGCACCATGGACATGTAAACAGGTGCACCATGGGCATGTATACAGGTGCACCATGGACTTGTATACAGGTGCACCATGGACATGTAAACAGTGCACCATGGACATGTAAACAGGTGCACCATGGGCATGTAAACAGTGCACCATGGACATGTAAACAGGTGCACCATGGGCATGTATACAGGTGCACCATGGACTTGTATACAGGTGCACCATGGGCATGTAAACAGGTGCACCATGGACTTGTAAACAGGTGCATCATGGGCATGTAAACAGGTGCATCATGGACATGTAAACAGGTGCACCATGGGCATGTAAACAGGTGCACCATGGACATGTAAACAGGTGCACCATGGACATGTAAACAGGTGCACCATGGACATGTAAACAGGTGCATCATGGACATGTAAACAGGTGCACCATGGACATGTAAACAGGTGCACCATGGACATGTAAACAGGTGCATCATGGACATGTAAACAGGTGCACCATGGACATGTAAACAGGTGCACCATGGACATGTAAACAGGTGCACCATGGACATGTAAACAGGTGCACCATGGACATGTAAACAGGTGCACCATGGACATGTAAACAGGTGCACCATGGACATGTAAACAGGTGCACCATGGACATGTAAACAGGTGCACTCTACACAGTACTGTACAGCGGTACTCACTAACAATTATCTGAACTCTTACATCAATATAGTGATTAGTTTTACAGTACATTTCATTGTTTATGCCTCAAAGTGAGCATTACGGTATACACATACCAGATTTAGGTATACACATACCAGATTACGGTATATACATACGAGATTACGGTATACACATACGAGATTACGGTATACACATACGAGATTACGGTATACTCATACGAGATTACGGTATACACATACGAGATTACGGTATACACATACAAGATTACGGTATACACATACGAGATTAAGGTATACACATACCAGATTAAGGTATACACATACAAGATTACGGTATACACATACGAGATTACGGTATACACATACAAGATTAAGGTATACACATACCAGATTAAGGTATACACATACGACATTAAGGTATACACATACGAGATTAAGGTATACACATACGAGATTACGGTATACACATACCAGATTACGGTATACACATACCAGATTACGGTATACACATACGAGATTACGGTATACACATACAAGATTACGGTATACACATACGAGATTAAGGTATACACATACCAGATTAAGGTATACACATACGAGATTACGGTATACACATACGAGATTACGGTATACACATACGAGATTAAGGTATACACATACGAGATTAAGGTATACACATACAAGATTAAGGTATACACATACGAGATTAAGGTATACACATACAAGATTAAGGTATACACATACGAGATTACGGTATACACATACGAGATTACGGTATACACATACGAGATTAAGGTATACACATACGAGATTAAGGTATACACATACGAGATTAAGGTATTCACATACGAGATTACGGTATACACATACCAGATTAAGGTATACACATACAAGATTAAGGTATACACATTCAAGATTACGGTATACACATACGAGATTAAGGTATACACATACGAGATTAAGGTATACACATACGAGATTAAGGTATACACATACGAGATTACGGTATACACATACGAGATTAAGGTATAAACATACGAGATTACGGTATACACATACGAGATTACGGTATACACATACCAGATTTCCAACGTGTCAAACCCGCAACCAAATAACAAGTAACATTGGAGAAGAAAGGTGAGAAAGGTGAACACTCACGAGAGGCGAGACACACACCGTGGTGCGCGGGGTGACAGCGCCGTCCGTCAAGATGTGCTCGGGGTAGTGGGCAACCCGCGACTGGCCAGCCGTCCCCTCACTCACCACCTTCCCTACCACCACCTCAACCACCACCACCCCCTCAACCACCACCACCCCCTCAACCACCATCACCACCCCCGTCTCTCTCAATCATTCTTCACGTCTTCCGGTTTAACCTCCCCCCACCCCATGCCCCTCCCCTGCGGGGCACCATCCCCAGGGTAGTACAAGTTGAGAGGCACCCGGGGCCAGGTCTGGGCGGGTGCTCCTCCGTCACACCGGCGGATGCTCACTCTTAACAACTGTCCACAAAGATGTGTTGTGAGTCGCTGACCATCACACAACAAAGGCCACACCTCACACTACACACTACACCTGGAGCCGCCACTCTCACACACCTGCTGCTCCAACACCTTACAGCTACACCAGGCCAAGTGGCACTCAATACATAAACATCAAGAGGCACTCAATACATAAACACAGTATAAAGTACAAGGACAAGCACTACAAGCAAGCACTAAGGTGTGCAAGCACACTGTTACGGTACTGTGTGTGTACGCCAGGGGGTGACCCAGGGTGACGGGGGTTCGAGCCCTAGTCGGATCATACCGCACTTAAGTGATTTTTAGCTTGGGGCTTGTTTCATATGTGTATATGCATATGTATATGTATAAGCTGGTCAGAATTGCATTTCACTTTTGTAAAATGACAGTATTCACATAATGTGTCAATGAATATACCTCGAACACTGTTTATATAGGTCAGACGTAAATGTGTGTGTGTATATATATATATATATATATATATATATATATATATTATCAGGTTTATGTTTTGGTTAGGAGTAGTGCTTTTTACTCCTTTACGGATTATTTCTTTCATTATTGAAAGAAATAATCCGTAAAGGAGTAAAAAGCACTACTCCTAACCAAAACATAAACCTGATAATATTCTACAAAACCAAGAAGACTTCCGAACTCCTTATCAAAAACAGCCCGAAGCCGACGGAGAACCCTCTACAGCAGTCAAGCGTTGTATACATGTACACTTGCCCCCACGAAGGATGTAACCTTCAATGTAAGTACATAGGTATGACGTCGACCAAGCTGACGAGGCGTTTGACATGCCATCTTCAATCTGGTGCCCCTAGGTATCACATGAGACAAGCCCATGACATTACTCTAACAAGAGAAATGTTGAACAAGAATACTTGCATAATAGACAAAACCCAAGATTCAAGAAGATTACAAATTCTTGAGGCAATTCACATAAGAATAGAGCGACCTACCATGAACACCCAAATCACGGAACTATTTACTCTACCCACCATGAGAGTAAGGACAAGACAAGAACATATCGATGCCAACACAGAAGACAATGTCCAACATAACAGGCCAATTACACTGGATTAATCTTTGTGTTTAGATAGGAGATGCCTCGTATGGGCCAATAAGCCTTCTGCAGCCCCATGTTTATCCCTTATGTATCCCCCCATGTTTTCACCTTCATTGTATTATCACCTGACCTAATGCGGGTATAAAATCAACTAGTATTGTAAGATCTGTTCACTTGAGAATGAACCATGGAGGTTCGAAACGTCGTGCAAATTATACAAATAAGTGTAATACACTCTATAGTAAATCACTTCTTTTCTTCACCTTAAAAGTACGAAAATGAGTTCTGGAGAACTCCTATTTCAATTAAGCCCTGATGCTAAGAAAATAGTATATATAATATAAGAAATATAGTATATATTTAGAAATATAGTATTTATATATATTTATTTATATTTATATGTATTTATATACTAAGAAATATAGTATATATATATATATATATATATATATATATATATATATATAATATATATATATAATATATATATATATATATATATATATATATATATATATATATATATATATATATATATATATATATATATATATATATATATATATATATATATATATATATGTCGTACCTAGTAGCCAGAACGCACTTCTATGCCTACTATGCAAGACCCGATTTGCCTAATAAGCCATGTTTTCATGAATTAATTGTTTTTCGACTACCTAACCTACCTAACCTAACCTAACTTTTTCGGCTACCTAACCTAACCTAACCTATAAAGATAGGTTAGGTTAGGTAGGGTTGGTTATGTTCGGTCATATATCTACGTTAATTTTAACTCCAATAAAAAAATTGACCTCATACGTAATGAAATGGGTAGCTTTATCATTTCATAAGAAAAAAATTAGAGAAAGTATATTAATTCAGGAAAACTTGGCTTATTAGGCAAATCGGGCCTTGCATAGTAGGCTGAGAAGTGCGTTCTGGCTACTAGGTACGACATATATATATATATATATATATATATATATATATATATATAATATATAGAGATAATTATGTCTGTTGGTTAGTATTTTAAAGCACTACAGTCACCTATGGTTGATTGTTCAATAAATCACTGAACTATGTGACGTCTAGCAGACCTCTAACTCTGTCCATGGAGGACACAAAAAAATATATATATGCTGTTACAACGTAATTACGTCTTTTTCACTCGTATGCGCACTAAGGCCAAAAATGGTTGTAAAAAAAAAAAAATGAAATCTGCTCACGAAAGTTACTTACTGTGCCGTTTTCTGTTTAGGTCCTCTGGCTTAGGCTGCTAGGTTAGGAGAGGAAACTTTCAATTAACGGTTTTCATGACGTTCTGAAACTTTAGAGAACTTCCTGCCCTCCTGACCTACCAGAAGACCCTTAACTTGCTGTTTTGGGCCCATTTCGTTTGGAAAATTAATTTTCATTTGTTAGAAAATTCCAGTACGGCAATGTTTTGGCCGTAGTGCATACGGGCGAGATGAGACGTAAATTGTAAGAGGACGGGCTGAGCGGTTAGCATTGTATGGCCACGCCTGTAGGAGTAAAATATAGAAAAATATACATATAAACATTGACCGGAGCACTGATCCATGTATACTCAAACGCTGAAGGTATACATATAAACACTGACCGGAGCATTGATCTATGTATACTCACAAACACTGAAGGTATACAAGTCAAATTCGACAAAAATTTCGAACGTCAGAATAGTTAAATGATAACGTGACGGGTACACCCAGGCTACAGGCTGGGACCAGGAGCTACACCCCCCCCGTAGACACTAACGTGACGGGTACACCCAGGCTACAGGCTGGGACCAGGAGCTACACCCCCCGTAGACACTAACGTGACGGGTACACCCAGGCTACAGGCTGGGACCAGGAGCTACACCCCCCCCGTAGACACTAACGTGACAGGTACACCTAGGCTACAGGCTGGGACCAGGAGCTACAACCCCCCCCCGTAGACACTAACGTGACGGGTACACCTAGGCTACAGGCTGGGACCAGGAGCTACACCCCCCCGTAGACACTAACGTGACGGGTACACCCAGGCTACAGGCTGGGACCAGGAGCTACACCCCCCCCCGTAGACACTAACGTGACAAGTACACCCAGGCTACAGGCTGGGACCAGAAGCTACACCCCCCCCCCCGTTATCTTGAGGGCAATGGTTATCTTGAGATGATTTCGGGGCTTTAGTGTCCCCGCGGTCCGGTCCTCGACCAGGCCTCCACCCCCAGGAAGCAGCCCGTGACAGCTGACTAACACCCAGGTACCTATTTTACTGCTAGGTAACAGGGGCATAGGGTGAAAGAAACTCTGCCCATTGTTTCTCGCCGGCGCCTGGGATCGAACCCAGGACCACAGGATCACAAGTCCAGCGTGCTGTCCGCTCGGCCGTCCGGCTCCCGTAGACACTAACGTGACGGGTACACCCAGGCTACAGGCTGGGACCAGGAGCTACACCCCCCCCCGTAGACACTAACGTGACAGGTACACCCAGGCTACAGGCTGGGACCAGGAGCTACACCCCCCCCCCCCCGTAGACACTAACGTGACAGGTACACCCAGGCTACAGGCTGGGACCAGGAGCTACACCCCCCCCCCGTAGACACTAACGTGACGGGTACACCCAGGCTACAGGCTGGGACCAGGAGCTACACCCCCCCGTAGACACTAACGTGACGGGTACACCCAGGCTACAGGCTGGGACCAGGAGCTACACCCCCCCCCGTAGACACTAACGTGACAGGTACACCCAGGCTACAGGCTGGGACCAGGAGCTACACCCCCCCGTAGACACTAACGTGACGGGTACACCCAGGCTACAGGCTGGGACCAGGAGCTACAACCCCCCCCCCGTAGACACTAACGTGACAGGTACACCCAGGCTACAGGCTGGGACCAGGAGCTACAACCCCCCCCCCCGTAGACACTAACGTGACAGGTACACCCAGGCTACAGGCTGGGACCAGGAGCTACACCCCCCCGTAGACACTAACGTGACGGGTACACCCAGGCTACAGGCTGGGACCAGGAGCTACACCCCCCCCCGTAGACACTAACGTGACAGGTACACCCAGGCTACAGGCTGGGACCAGGAGCTACACCCCCCCCCCGTAGACACTAACGTGACGGGTACACCCAGGCTACAGGCTGGGACCAGGAGCTACACCCCCCCCCCGTAGACACTAACGTGACAGGTACACCCAGGCTACAGGCTGGGACCAGGAGCTACACCCCCCCCCCCCCGTAGACACTAACGTGACAGGTACACCCAGGCTACAGGCTGGGACCAGGAGCTACACCCCCCCGTAGACACTAACGTGACGGGTACACCCAGGCTACAGGCTGGGACCAGGAGCTACACCCCCCCCGTAGAAACTAACGTGACAGGTACACCCAGGCTACAGGCTGGGACCAGGAGCTACACCCCCCCCCGTAGACACTAACGTGACAGGTACACCCAGGCTACAGGCTGGGACCAGGAGCTACACCCCCCCGTAGACACTAACGTGACAGGTACACCCAGGCTACAGGCTGGGACCAGGAGCTACACCCCCCCCCCGTAGACACTAACGTGAC
>NC_091192.1:7721148-7723648 GCF_040958095.1 Procambarus clarkii
GGGGAAAATGAAGAACTGCAAATTAATAGTGTAACACTTGAATGGGTTGACCACTATCGGTACCTTGGCGTCACTGTCGGCTCTAACAAGGGGAAGAAAGAGGAGCTCAATCAACTCATAGGAACATGCAAAAGTCGACTCAGGGCACTGAAAGCTATGACCTGGAATGGACATGGAGCCTCTATTGCCGTGCTTAAAATGATGTACACAGCCTATGTGCGCTCCGTCATAGACTATGCCGCACCAGTTCTGTGCACCTACTCCCAAAGCGATATGAAAAAACTTGGAAGCATACAAAATGAAGCCATGACAATCATTCTTGGAGTTCCAAGGACTGCCAAAACATCTGATCTACGAGAGGAGTTGTCCCTTCCCAGTGTTAAAAATAGAATTCCGGAACTGAATACTAAGCTTGCAATTAGGATAGCCAGAGAACGCTATTACAATGATATTTGTCAAGAAAAAACTGGGTTCTGTGCTACTTGCAGGGGGAAACAGGAGAAGCAAAAAATGCATCACAGATCAGTCTGCTACCTTGAAGAGCTTCACCTGCTTGAGCAAGCCCGTGAGCTCCTGCCTGTAGAGAGGTTACCTCCCTGGGAGGATGACCAAGATCATCATCAATGAAATGGCAACGAAAAAGTCCAACATGATAGCTTAAGAAATGAGGCACAATTATCTGGAGGAAATCTATAAAGAAGCCGGAAATGAGTTAGATCATGGCGGTGTGTCCACTCACAGGATGAATGGCGCTGCCCAATACTGTCACTATGGCGGTGTGTCCACTCACAGGATGAATGGCGCTGCCCAATACTATCACTATGGCGGTGTGTCCACTCACAGGATGAATGGCGCTGCCCAATACTGTCACTATGGCGGTGTGTCCACTCACAAGATGAGTGGCGCTGCCCAATACTGTCACTATGGCGGTGTGTCCACTCACAAGATGAGTGGCGCTGCCCAATACTGTCACTATGGCGGTGTGTCCACTCACAGGATGAGTGGCGCTGCCCAATACTGTCACTATGGCGGTGTGTCCACTCACAGGATGAATGGCGCTGCCCAATACTGTCACTATGGCGGTGTGTCCACTCACAAGATGAGTGGCGCTGCCCAATACTGTCACTATGGCAGTGTGTCCACTCACAGGATGAGTGGCGCTGCCCAATACTGTCACTATGGCGGTGTGTCCACTCACAAGATGAGTGGCGCTGCCCAATACTGTCACTATGGCAGTGTGTCCACTCACAGGATGAGTGACGCTGCCCAATACTGTCACTATGGCGGTGTGTCCACTCACAGGATGAGTGACGCTGCCCAATACTGTCACTATGGCGGTGTGTCCACTCACAGGATGAGTGGCGCTGCCCAATACTGTCACTATGGCGGTGTGTCCACTCACAGGATGAGTGGCGCTGCCCAATACTGTCACTATGGCGGTGTGTCCACTCACAGGATGAGTGGCGCTGCCCAATACTGTCACTATGGCGGTGTGTCCACTCACAGGATGAGTGGCACTGCCCAATACTGTCACTATGGCGGTGTGTCCACTCACAGGATGAGTGGCACTGCCCAATACTGTCACTATGGCGGTGTGTCCACTCACAGGATGAGTGGCACTGCCCAATACTGTCACTATGGCGGTGTGTCCACTCACAGGATGAGTGGCGCTGTCCAATACTGTCACTATGGCGGTGTGTCCACTCACAGGAAGAGTGGCGCTGCCCAATACTGTCACTATGGCGGTGTGTCCACTCACAGGATGAGTGGCGCTGCCCAATACTGTCACTATGGCGGTGTGTCCACTCACAGGATGAGTGGCACTGCCCAATACTGTCACTATGGCGGTGTGTCCACTCACAGGATGAGTGGCACTGCCCAATACTGTCACTATGGCGGTGTGTCCACTCACAGGATGAGTGGCGCTGTCCAATACTGTCACTATGGCGGTGTGTCCACTCACAGGATGAGTGGCGCTGCCCAATACTGTCACTATGGTGGTGTGTCCACTCACAGGATGAGTGGCGCTGCCCAATACTGTCACTATGGCGGTGTGTCCACTCACAGGATGAGTGGCGCTGCCCAATACTGTCACTATGGCGGTGTGTCCACTCACAGGATGAGTGGCACTGCCCAATACTGTCACTATGGCGGTGTGTCCACTCACAGGATGAGTGGCGCTGCCCAATACTGTCACTATGGCGGTGTGTCCACTCACAGGATGAGTGGCGCTGTCCAATACTGTCACTATGGCGGTGTGTCCACTCACAGGAAGAGTGGCGCTGCCCAATACTGTCACTATGGCGGTGTGTCCACTCACAGGATGAGTGGCGCTGCCCAATACTGTCACTATGGCGGTGTGTCCACTCACAGGATGAGTGGCACTGCCCAATACTGTCACTATGGCGGTGTGTCCACTCACAGGATGAGTGGCACTGCCCAATACTGTCACTATGGCGGTGTGTCCACTCACAGGATGAGTGGCGCTGTCCAATACTGT
>NC_091192.1:7728648-7761148 GCF_040958095.1 Procambarus clarkii
ATATATATATATATATATATATATATATATATATATATATATATATATATATATATATATATATGTCGTACCTAGTAGCCAGAACTCACTTCTCAGCCTACTATGCAAGGCCCGATTTGCCTAATAAGCCAAGTTTTCATGAATTAATGTTTTTTCGTCTACCTAACCTACCTAACCTAACCTAACCTAGCTTTTTTTGGCTACCTAACCTAACCTTACCTATATATATAGGTTAGGTTAGGTTAGGTAGGGTTGGTTAGGTTCGGTCATATATCTACGTTAATTTTAACTCCAATAAAAAAAATTGACCTCATACATAGTGAAAAGGGTTGCTTTATCATTTCATAAGAAAACAAAATATAGTAAATATATTAATTCAGGAAAACTTGGCTTATTAGGCAAATCGGGCCTTGAATAGTAGGCTGAGAAGTGAGTTCTGGCTACTAAGTACGACATATATATATATATATATATATATATATTTTATTAAATATGACCGAAAAAGTAAGATTAATAATTCTAACACGAATTTTCTCAATCTTTCGTACATTATGCTTCACTGTTGGAGGTAAATCAAAAATCACTTCTCCAAAATTCATTTTTATTTATAGTCTGACGCGACACGGGCGCGTTTCGTAAAACTTATTACATTTTCAAAGACTTCACAAATACACAACTGATTAGAACTTGCATTTCCCTGATTTTATATCTACTTTTGAGTGAGGTGGGAAGGGTGATGTGGCATTACATTTGAGTGAGGTGGGAAGGATGATGTGGCATTAGAGGATATTAATAGGGTATTAAAAGTATCAACACAAGACAGAACACGAAACAATGGATATTGAATAGAAGTGTTTGTAGAAAGCCTGTTGGTCCATATTTCTTGATGCTTCTATATTGGAGCGGAGTCTTGAGGTGGGTAGAATATAGTTGTGCAATAATTGGCTGTTGATTGCTGGTGTTGACTTCTTGATGTGTAGTGCCTCGCAAACGTCAAGCCGCCTGCTATCGCTGTATCTATCGATGATTTCTGTGTTGTTTACTAGGATTTCTCTGGCGATGGTTTGGTTATGGGAAGAGATTATATGTTCCTTAATGGAGCCCTGTTGTTTATGCATCGTTAAACGCCTAGAAAGAGATGTTGTTGTCTTGCCTATATACTGGGTTTTTTGGAGCTTACAGTCCCCAAGTGGGCATTTGAAGGCATAGACGACGTTAGTCTCTTTTAAAGCGTTCTGTTTCGTGTCTGGAGAGTTTCTCATGAGTAGGCTGGCCGTTTTTCTGGTTTTATAGTAAATCGTCAGTTGTATCCTCTGATTTTTGTCTGTAGGGATAACGTTTCTATTAACAATATCTTTCAGGACCCTTTCCTCTGTTTTATGAGCTGTGGAAAAGAAGTTCCTGTAAAATAGTCTAATAGGGGGTATAGGTGTTGTGTTAGTTGTCTCTTCAGAGGTTGCATGGCTTTTCACTTTCCTTCTTATGATGTCTTCGATGAAACCATTGGAGAAGCCGTTATTGACTAGAACCTGCCTTACCCTACAGAGTTCTAGTCAATAACGGCTTCTCCAATTAAGGCAGGTTCTAGTCAATAACGGCTTCTCCAATGGTTTCATCGAAGACATCATAAGAAGGAAAGTGAAAAGCCATGCAACCTCTGAAGAGACAACTAACACAACACCTATACCCCCTATTAGACTATTTTACAGGAACTTCTTTTCCACAGCTCATAAAACAGAGGAAAGGGTCCTGAAAGATATTGTTAATAGAAACGTTATCCCTACAGACAAAAATCAGAGGATACAACTGACGATTTACTATAAAACCAGAAAAACGGCCAGCCTACTCATGAGAAACTCTCCAGACACGAAACAGAACGCTTTAAAAGAGACTAACGTCGTCTATGCCTTCAAATGCCCACTTGGGGACTGTAAGCTCCAAAAAACCCAGTATATAGGCAAGACAACAACATCTCTTTCTAGGCGTTTAACGATGCATAAACAACAGGGCTCCATTAAGGAACATATAATCTCTTCCCATAACCAAACCATCGCCAGAGAAATCCTAGTAAACAACACAGAAATCATCGATAGATACAGCGATAGCAGGCGGCTTGACGTTTGCGAGGCACTACACATCAAGAAGTCAACACCAGCAATCAACAGCCAATTATTGCACAACTATATTCTACCCACCTCAAGACTCCGCTCCAATATAGAAGCATCAAGAAATATGGACCAATAGGCTTTCTACAAACACTTCTATTCAATATCCATTGTTTCGTGTTCTGTCTTGTGTTGATACTTTTAATACCCTATTAATATCCTCTAATGCCACATCATCCTTCCCACCTCACTCAAATGTAATGCCACATCACCCTTCCCACCTCACTCAAAAGTAGATATAAAATCAGGGAAATGCAAGTTCTAATCAGTTGTGTATTTGTGAAGTCTTTGAAAATGTAATAAGTTTTACGAAACGCGCCCGTGTCGCGTCAGACTAGAAATAAAAATGAATTTTGGAGAAGTGATTTTTGATTTACCTCCAACAGTGAAGCATAATGTACGAAAGATTGAGAAAATTCGTGTTAGAATTATTAATCTTACTTTTTCGGTCATATTTAATAAAATATGTCTACAGGAAAGACTGCTACCAAAATATACTAATATATATATATATATATATATATATATATATATATATATATATATATATATATATATATATATATATATATATATATATATATATATATATATATATATGTCGTACCTAATAGCCAGAACGCACTTCTCAGCCTACTATGCAAGGCCCGATTTGCCTAATAAGCCAAGTTTTCATGAATAAATGTTTTTTCGTCTACCTAACCTACCTAACCTAACCTAACCTAGCTTTTTTTGGCTACCTAACCTAACCTTACCTATAAATATAGGTTAGGTTAGGTTAGGTAGGGTTGGTTAGGTTCGGTCATATATCTACGTTAATTTTAACTCCAATAAAAAAAAATTGACCTCATACATAGAGAAAAGGGTTGCTTTATCATTTCATAAGAAAAAAATTATAGTAAATATATTAATTCAGGAAAACTTGGCTTATTAGGCAAATCGGGCCTTGAATAGTAGGCTGAGAAGTGAGTTCTGGCTACTAGGTACGACATATATATATATATATATATATATATATATATATATATATATATATATATATATATATATATATATATATATATGTCGTACCTAATAGCCAGAACGCACTTCTCAGCCTACTATGCAAGGCCCGATTTGCTTAATAAGCCAAGTTTTCCTGAATTAATATATTTTCTCTAAATTTTTTCTTATGAAATGATAAAGCTACCCATTTCATAATGTATGAGGTCAATTTTTTTTTATTGGAGTTAAAATTAACGTAGATATATGACCGAACCTAACCAACCCTACCTAACCTAACCTAACCTATCTTTATAGGTTATGTTAGGTTAAGTAGCCGAAAAAGTTAGGTTAGGTTAGGTTAGGTAGGTTAGGTAGTCAAAAAACAATTAATTCATGAAAACTTGGCTTATTAGGCAAATTGGGCCTTGCATAGTAGGCTGAGAAGTGCGTTCTGGCTACTAGGTACGACATATATATATATATATATATATATATATATATATATATATATATATATATATATATATATATATATATATATATATATATATATATATATATATATATATGTCGTACCTAGTAGCCAGAACTCACTTTTTGGCCTACTATGCAAGGCCCGATTTGCCTAATAAGCCAAGTTTTCCTGAATATATATATTTTTTCTAATTTTTTTCTTATGAAATGATAAAGCTACCAATTTCATTATGTATGAGGTAAATTTTTTCTTATTGGAGTTAAAATTAACGTAGATATATGACCGAACCTAACCAACCCTACCTAACCTAACCTAACCTATCTTTATAGGTTAGGTTTGGTTAGGTAGCTGAAAAAGTTAGGTTAGGTTAGGTGGGTTAGGTAGTCGAAAAACAATTAATTCATGAAAACTTGGCTTATTAGGCAAATCGGGCCTTGCATAGTAGGCTGAGAAGTGCCTTCTGGCTACTAGGTACGACATATATATATATATATATATATATATATATATATATATATATATATATATATATATATATATATATATATATATATATATATATATATATATATATATATATATATATATATATAGCTATATATATATATATATATATATGTCGTACCTAATAGCCAGAACGCACTTCTCTGCCTACTATTCAAGGCCCGATTTGCCTAATAAGCCAAGTTTTCATGAATTAATGTTTTTTCGTCTACCTAACCTACCTAACCTAACCTAACCTAGCTTTTTTTGGCTACCTAACCTAACCTTACCTATAAATATAGGTTAGGTTAGGTTAGGTAGGGTTGGTTAGGTTCGGTCATATATCTATGTTAATTTTAACTCCAATAAAAAAAAATTGACCTCATACATAGAGAAAAGGGTTGCTTTATCATTTCATAAGAAAAAAATTATAGTAAATATATTAATTCAGGAAAACTTGGCTTATTAGGCAAATCGGGCCTTGAATAGTAGGCTGAAAAGTGAGTTCTGGCTACTAGGTACGACATATATATATATATATATATATATATATATATATATATATATATATATATATATATATATATATATATATATATATATATATATATATATATATATATATATATATATGTCGTACCTAGTAGCCAGAACGCACTTCTCAGCCTACTATGCAAGGCCCAATTTGCCTAATAAGCCAAGTTTTCATGAATTAATTGTTTTTCGACTACCTAACCTACCTAACCTAACCTAACCTATCTTTTTCGGCTACCTAACCTAACCTAGCCTATAAAGATAGGTTAGGTTAGGTTAGGTAGGGTTGGTTAGGTTCGGTCATATATCTACGTTAATTTTAACTCTAATAAAAAAAAATTTACCTCATACATAATGAAATGGATAGCTTTATCATTTCATAAGAAAAAAATTAGAGAAAATATATTAATTCAGGAAAACTTGGCTTATTAGGCAAATCGGGCCTTGCATACTAGGCCGAGAAGTGCATTCTGGCTATTAGGTACGACATATATATATATATATATATATATATATATATATATATATATATATATATATATATATATATATATATATATATATATATATATATATATATATATATATATATATACAGGAAGGGAGTACCACCTCTAGCTGGAAGAAGGGGGACCCATAGCCTCGGAGGAAACCACGCATAACGCATTAGAGGGAATGTTTAGATCCCCTCCAATACAGTTTCTGTGTGCTTTTCTCCTACCAACCCCTTCCTTGAATATTTTTTGTGCTTTATTATGCATTTGATGGTTACAAGATATACATGGGTTGATACAAAAATAATAATGCAAAAAGGTGCTTAAAGGTTATGGATCTCTTGAAGAACACAACAATGGGAAACATTGATGAATGTCACAGACGGGTTCGATCATTGTTGCAAGTCAAACACTTCTTCGAATTCCTCTGAAGTTGGACTAGTGCCCAAGACGCAACAGGCATTTCCCCTCTGAATCGCAACACTGAGGCGCTGGAACAAGAAACTTTTTGCTCTCTGGTCTTTTGTAGCGCTGATCAATTTGTCCCCCAATTCCTTCAGGAACTTCAATGCACATTTTCCCCACGAACCGAGGGTCTCCGAGCCGATCGGAACAAAGCTGTAGCAGTGTGCTAGACCTCTGTATTTAATAATTTTCTGCGATTCCCTGAAAGAAGCAGCACCACCGCTTTCACGTGTGCTGTAGTGGAGGTAGGTACTGGCCAGTGTGGCAGCGCACGTGTAGTCCCATACCACTTGCTTACCATCCTTCCAAGGTAGCAAGGTGACCCCATCAGGGCGCTTCTGAGGGTCGTTAGGTCTGGATAAGTGTGGTTCTCTTTGTGCCGGGCAGCGGGCTGTGGCGAGGCTCCTCTTGATGATGTCGTTGACTTCTTCATGTCTTGCAATTTTACCCTGTGATTTACGACATACCAGACCATGACGACCATATTGGTCTGCCATCGCAGTTCCGCAGATGCACCTATGTTCGGTGAGGATGGGGGCGGCAAGGCGAAGGGCAACTCCAATGCGGAGAGCGTCATGACTGAGGCGAGTTCCCAGGGCTGCATTGGGCACAGCAAATAAAAAATCCCCGGCGTGGGGTGCTGTTACCGCTAGGAGGCGGGCTTTGTTTTCAGCATCAGCGTTGTCAATCATTGCTGTGACAGTCTTTTCCATTATGGGGCTATCCCAGTGGGCCTGCTTGTGGTCTTTTGGGACTTGTGGTCGGGGTTGAGGGTGTGCAATGGTGTCCCATTGTCTGGCTGCTTCGATGAACGTTTGATCATGAGTTCCCGCTGTCTCTCTCATACGCTCTGGTAGGATCTGCCCTACCAATTCGTTGGCTGCTGTACATGAGGATAAGAATGCTGGAAGTGCTACCTCAGTTGCCTTTCGTATGCCTATCCCTCCAAATCTCACTGGTAGTGTTGCTTGGTCCCACTGACTGTCATCTAAATCTAGGTTGAGCGCCTTCCTGAATATTGACCTGAGGAGCTCATCATATTGATTTAGAAGTGGGTTGCCAAAAGTTGGTGCACACCTTAAGAAGCATGTTAGCCTGGGCAGGGTAAGGCACTTTGTGAGAAGGTAGAGGGCATCGTGGGAGTCCAAGTCCCCAATTCTCTCTTCCATCCTCTTTAGGTCTCTAAACTTTTCGTCAAGGACTGCAGCAATGGCATTGTGGCCCAGAGGTGCTCCGAGTAGTGTGCTGTCGGTAGGTTTAACGACTGAGGCTTCTGGTAGAACTGATTTCACTGCTCTAATGATTACTTCACTAGATGCAATAATTTCGCACTTGGAGGGGCTAAGAACGAGACCCATGGACTCCCCCCGTGTCTTCACCAGCTGTAAGTCTTCTAGCAGGGAATCTTGTGTGCCTGCCAGAGTGCCATCATCCAGGAACCAGATGTTGAGCTCGCTGGACAGTCTGGTTGTAATTTCTCGAACCGCTATGCAAAAGAGGAACGGTGCAAGTGGGTCACCCTGTTGAATTCCCTCTGCTGAGGTGACTTCATGTTTGCCAAACAGGAGGGTTGAGTCTTTGCTGTAGCCTGCTGACACAAACGGGAGAATGCTTGGGCAATGTTCCTGGACTGCAGTGAGGATTGCTTCCCTTTTGACCGAGTTGAAAGCGTTTTTAAAATCTAATTTTACTACTGCCTGGTCTTCAGTAAGAGAGCTAATGTAGGCTCGTGCAGCATGAGCCGCTGCTTCACAGCCTTGGGGGACTCCAAACCCCAGCTGGTTGGGTTGCAGCATGGTGGCTGCTTCCATTCGGATACTTCTGACAGCAGCCCTTGCAACTAGGCGGCGAAGGGTATTACCAACGGCAATGGGTCTGATTCCTCCCCCCTTCTTTTTGAGGGCACATAGGGATGCACCAAAGAAGAATGGTTTGATTTCATCAGGGATTAACCCGGCGAGGCAGTTGTTGACAAACGTTGTGATTTCTGTCAGGAGCGCTTCTGCAGCTGGGCCAAGAACAGGGTTCACCATTTCCTTCACATGTTGAGGTCTTACCCCTGTGTAGCCTCCTGAGGAGCCCGGGGGAAATGAAACGATAGCTTTATAAACCTCTGACTCCCGGAGGACGAGAGGTTCCTGATTAGGGGCGAGCCTGACCTGTGGGGGAGGTCCACCTACGGCCCTGACGGGGTGTTTTTCTCTCAGTGCTTGGGCTGTGGTTTCATCCCTGGGCAAAATTTTGTCCTCACTTGTGATTAACCTGAGTGCCCCGACTGTATTGCCCTCTTCAATTTTCTTGCTGACTTGGGTACCTAATTTTCTGTTGTCGCTGATTGTCGTACTTGGTCTGCCTCGGCGGTGTTTGGTGTGTTTGGGCAGGCGGACTAGGTTGTCAGCCCTCGGAAAATCCCTAATTGCTTTATTGACGGATGAGGCCAGTGTCTTGCCTCCTCTGTCTGGTACACCTAAGCATGCATTGCCAAAAAGTAACAGATTGTGCCAGGCTTTGATGGTATCAGGTGCAACAAGGTTATTTGACCCTCTGTTGACTTTTGCGATGAGGTCCGTGTATTTCCCTGCAGCAAAAGGGCGAGAGGCCTTTGGGATGTGGGTGAGTGTCCTGGTTGACGTTGCTTTAATTGCCTCTAGCAGGTCGTCTGTTGCAATGTAATCTGTTGCGATTTGTACTGGTGCAACAGGCTCCTGAGTGCTGCCTCCTCCCACGGGAGGCCTCCCTGACCCAGGACAGTCACCATGCTGGCGTATGACTCTGGAGACAGAGTTGATGCTGACGATGTTCCCACAACCACTGCATGTGCCTCTCCTTTGATTGGCTTCGCTATATATATATATATATATATATAGCGGCTTCTATATATATATATATATATATATATATAGCGGCTTCTATATATATATATATATATATATATATATATATATAGCGGCTTCTATATATATATATATATATATATAGCGGCTTCTATATATATATATATATATATATATATATATAGCGGCTTCTATATATATATATATATATATATATATATATATATATATATATATATATATATATGTCGTACCTAGTAGCCAGAACGCACTTCTCAGCCTACTATGCAAGGCCCGATTTGCCTAATAAGCCAAGTTTTTTTTAATTAATATATTTTCTCTAATTTTATTCTTATAAAATGATAAAGCTACCCATTTCATTATGTATGAGCTCAATTTTTTTTTATTGGAGTTAAAATTAACGTAGATATATGACCGAACCTAACCAACCCTACCTAACCTAACCTAACCTATCTTTATAGGTTAGGTTAGGTTAGGTAGCCGAAAAAGTTATGTTAGGTTAGGTTAGGTAGGTTAGGTAGTCGGAAAATCATTTATTCATGAAAACTTGACTTATTAGGCAAATCGGGCCTTGCATAGTAGGCTGACAAGTGCGTTCTGGCTACTAGGTACGACATATATATATATATGCAGTGAGCCAGAATTCGGCTAAAAAAAAACGCTCATGAGCCAGATTTGCGAATTTTCCGATATTTTTAAAACTGCAGGGAGATTTGGGCAAAGTTGGACCCATCGCTGTTACAATAATTGGCATATTTTCGTTATAAAAATTCGAAATTTCAAACTCCAAATATGTGCTATGAACCCTAATTTGACTTGAAAATAACTCTCATGAGTCAGATTTACTATATTTCCGATATTGTGAAAACTGCCGGGGGGTTTAGGCAAAATGTGACCCATCGCCGTTTTCAGTAATTGGCCTATTTTCGGTATAAAAAGTCGTAATTTCAAACTCCAAATATGTGCAATGTTTAAAAATTCGGCTCGAAAATAACGCTCATGAGTCAGATTTCTAATATTTCTGATATTTTGAAAACTGTAGGGGGATTTGGGTAAAATGTGACCCATCGCCGTTTTCACTAATTGGGATATTTTCAAACATAAAATATGTGCAGTGAGTCAGAATTTAGCTAAAAAATAATGCTCATTAGTTACATTTGCGATATATCTGCTATTTTGAAAACGGTAGGGGGTTTGTGCAAAGTGTGACCCATGGCCGTTACAGTAATTGGCATATTTTCGGTATAAAAAGTCGTAATTTCAAACTCCATACATATGCAGTGAGCCAGTGAGCCACTCTTAAATCAGGGACATAACTGTCACGTTATGTCCAGACCAAGTGAGATGGCCCGGAAAGTGGAGTTGGAGATCCTCTTGGACAATATATTCGACCTCGAAATGCAAAAGAAAGTTACCACTAAAGACACCTTGCAAGGAGAACTTATTGCAGGAGGAAAGATTCCAGGTAACTACAGAAGCACCATCCTGTCCCCCGAGCTCAAAGCGGCAGCTAAGAGCCTTTGCGAGAACAAGGAGATAGTTGTCAGGAGAGGTGACAAGTCGCCAATATACGCGATTCTTAAAAAAGACGAATATCTGGCAAAGATGAACCTCATACTCTCTGATCAAACTAAATTCTAAAGGGTAACGAAGGAATTGAAAACGAAGGTAAACAGATTGATCGAAGCTGCGAACACCAAGAAATCAGGACTCCACCTGCCAAAGATTATCAGGGAACACAAACCTGGTTATGCATATGGGAATGTCAAGACCCCCACAAGCCTGGAAACCCACTTTGGCCAATCATCAGCCAGATACCCACATCCACATACAGACTTGCGAAGCGACTCATCGGCTTGCTGACTTCTTATGTACATTGCTCTTTCAGCCTGAAGTCTCCAAAGGAATTTGTTGACTTCCTGCGGGGAGCACGGGCCACAGGGATAAGAGCCTCGTTGGATGTAGAATCACTAATACCAACGTACCTGTGGATGAAACAAGCGGGATGGTAGCAGACAGAGTGTATCGTGATTCGGCTTGTACTCCTCTTGACATACCAGAAAACATTCTTAGGAAACTACTCCAAGCCTGCACTAAAGAGACACCCTTCTTGAGCCCGGATGGGCACATGTATAAGCAAGTAGATGGGGTCGCCATGGGTTCTCCCCTAGGTGTCCTGTACGCGAACTTCTACATGGGCACCATCGAGCAGAAGGTCTTAGTTGATATGAATTTGAAAACTGTCATATGCTGCAGGTATGTTGACGACATTTTTACGCAGGTACCTGATGCCAGACGTCTGCAGGAGCTGAAGGAGACATTTCAGCAGAATTCTGTGTTGAGTTTCACTTACGAGATGGAGAATGATGGGAAACTGCTCTTTCTGGATGTAACAGTCACGGAAAGGAGCGGAGGCTTCCATACTGCAGTCTACACTAAGGAAACTAACATAGGAATGTGCCTCAATGCCAATAGTGTCTTCCCAGACAGGCACAAGAGGAGTGTTGTCAACGCTTATGTCGACTGGGCTCTCAGCCACAGCTCAGGATGGAAGCAAGTCGATGAAGAACTCTGTGGAGTAAGGCAGGTCCAAGTCAATAATGGCTTCTCTAACGGTTTTGTTGAAGACATCATTAAAAGAAAGGTGAAATGCCTTGCAACCTCTGAAGAGTCAACTAACACACCACTTTTACCCCCCTATTAGACTATTTTACAGTAACTTCTTTTCGACAGCTCATAAAATGGAGGAAAGGGTCCTGAAAGAAATTGCTGATAGGAACGTTATTCCTACAGACAAAAATCAGAAAACACAATTGACAATTTACTATAAAACAAAAAAAATGGCCAACTTACCCAAGAAAAACTCCCCAGGCACCAAGCAGAACGCCTTGAAGGAAACCAACATCGTCTATGCCTTCAAATGCCCACTTGGGGACTGTAAGCCCCACAGAACTCAGTATATAGGCGAGACAACAACGTCTTCAACAAAACCAGTGGAGAAGCCGTTGTTGACTAGGACCTGCCTTACCCTTCAGAGTTCTTCATCGACTTGCTTCCATCCTGAGCTGTGGCTGAGAGCACAGTCGACATAAGCGTTGACAACACTTCTCTTGTACCTGTCTGGGCAGTCACTGTTAGCATCGAGGCATATTCCTATGTTTGTTTCCTTAGTGTAGACCTCAGTGTGGAAACCTCTGCTCCTTTCCATGACTGTTACATCTAGAAAGGGTAGCTTCCCATCCTTCTCCATCTCGTAAGTGAAACTAAACACAGAATTCTGCTCGAATGCCCCCTTCAGCTCCCGCAGACGTCGGACATCAGGTACCGGTTTAAAAATGTCGTCAACATATCTGCAGTATATGGTAGGCTTCAAGTTCATGCCAACTAAGACCTTCTGTTCGATGGTACCCATGTAAAAGTTCGCAAACAGGGTACCTAGGGGAGAACCCATAGCGACCCCATTAACTTGCTTATACATGTGCCCATCAGGGCTCAAGAAGGGTGCTTCTTTAGTGCAAGCTTGGAGTAGTTTCCTTAGAATGTTTTCTGGTATGTCAAGAGGAGTACAGGCCGGATCACAATACACTCTGCCCGCTATCATCCCGATTGTTTCATCCACAGGTACGTTGGTAAACAGTGATTCTACGTCCAACGAGGCTCTTATCCATGTGGCCCGTGTTCCCCGCAGTAAGCCAACAAATTCCCTTGGAGACTTCAGGCTGAAAGCAGAGGGTACATAAGGTCAGCAAGCCGTTGAGTCGCTTCGCCAGTCTGTACGTGGGTGTGGGTATCTGGCTGATGATTGGCCGAAGTGGGTTTCCAGGCTTGTGTGTCTTGACATTTCCATACGCATACCCAGGTTTGTATTCCCCAAAGACACCTTGTATTATATTATATATAATATATAATTTTGACATCAGGTTCCCCGCAGTAAGTCAACAAATTCCTTTGGAGATTTCAGGTCACTAATTGGCATATTTTCAGTATAAAAAGTCATACTTTCAAACTCCATATTTGTACAGAGAGTCAGTTTTCGTCTAAAAAATAACGCTCATGAGTCAGATTTGCGATATTTCCGATATTGTGAAAACTACAGTGGGGTTTGTTAAAAATGTGACCCATCGCCGTTTTCACTAATTGGTATATTAGTGAAAACTTGTGATATAATGAAGACTAATCCTCATTTTGCAAAGGGCAAAATGAGGATCAGTCCTCTTGTATATAAATTGCCAGAGAGCTCACTCCTTTAACCCAAACCTATCTAACAATCTATATAATTTTAATAACACTAATCCCACACATTGAAGTTCTTTTATTAAAATACCTTAGAGAGTGACGGGTCCCTATTACATATGTAAACAAATGCAAGACGATCCTGGATCCATTTGCCAAAGTACAATCTTTGGCCCAGGGTCGTAACACTCCTTTCCACCAGGGGTAAAAATATGGCTACTAGATTAGTAGATACATTTATTGTAAGAGCGTACAACGAATCAGCCAATAAAAACAAAACAATTTACCCTGAAAGAAAAAACCCACATCTGACAAAGAATAATCAATGTAACAGGAGAACCTAAGAACTATACTTAACCTCTGACAATGGGTTTGTTATTTCCTCTCGGCACAGATGTACTCTACTCAGGCAACCGGGATAATGCATCAGGTATCACATTTAGCCAACTACTATTATACAACACAGTATCATCCAAGTTAGCCCTACATTGGGAACATTTGTTAGCAGAGTCTATGGAATGTTGTGTAGGCATTCCGTAGTCCGAACGGCAATACCAAATACCGGAAGACACCATCGGGCGTTACGAATGCTGTTAGTTCCTTGGTGCGTCCAGTGAGAGGTATCTGATAATATCCTCTCGAGAGGTCGCGCTTAGACACATATGTAGCATTTCCGATCTCATCGATACAATCCTCCAGATGTTTCAACGGGTAAGCATCTTAATACATAATTTACGGACTCATGAAACACGTTTGATTATTTTATTTAATAAGTTATTCAATAAATGTCTGCATTTTTTCAAATGGCCGAATTTACTTTTGGGATCATTTCATTGAAGGTTAAATATTACTCTATTACAAAAATATGTTGTGCACTGGAAGACGTTCATAGCAGTGTGTTGAACACTGTTGGGTGTGGTCAGTTACTGGTAAAGTGACCCCACAGACTGTAGTGATCACCTACTAGTCGGTGATCAAGACTCGGTCACTATATTATACTACAATAAGTAATGGAGCCTAGGAAAGATCTTTGTGTTTCTTAATGAAAATGTAAAACAAGAAAAATTAGAAGAGACAATCTATTTTGGGGAAAAATAGATCAGAAATATTTGTTTTCTTTATTTTGCAATGCTATTTCCTAGCAGGTCCTGGTTAATGGGCCAACTTGCTGTATTATGATATTCAATGCAATGGAAACATTTTTAACTTGCTATTGAGTCAATGGGATAATATTTTCTCTTAGAAAATGACGATTTTTTTTTGTATTTTCTTCATAACTATCTGAAATATTTAAAATTATTTGTCATATAACGTATGGAAAGAATCCAATCTTTCCTTCTAATATGTTCTTTCCTTGTGCTCTTGCGTGCGGGCGAGTGTGCATTTGCGTGCACACATGTATGAATGCGTGTGCAAATTCCAATGGTTTATTAACGTTGAAAGAAACCAAACCATATCTAAACCTGATTGCAACATAATCTCACCTTTGAAACTTAACATACTTTAATAGTCAACCATAATACGGTCAAACAACGTCGGTGGGCGACGTTAAAGCAACCAAAAATGCCCACTGGGTCCCGGGCCAAGTTGTGTAGTTAATAACCAATTTAGTTTTAGAACAATAGTGTGGGAGACGACCAGTGAACTTTATTCATGTTATATTAGCAATATATAAATCTAACTTGCTATATAGTTTCTTCTTTGTGCTCCCCCCTTCCCCCCCACACACTCACTGTTCAACCTTCCTTTCTCAAGTAATTATTATTATGCAGGTGGAGCAGGATTTTAGAAACGATTAAATGTTGCAGGAAATACAGGGAGTAGTATACAGGGAGATTAGTTGCAGTTGTTAGACTAACTGAGAGAAGCATATATATTGCTGGAGTATGATCAACTGCCGCTACACACTGTACATGTCATGCAAGTGTGGACACCGAGCTAGTATGAGCTTGGTCACTCACCTCACACCAACTACCCGGCTATTTAAGAGAATGAACACCCAGCTGGCACAGACACGGCCAGATATCAAAACAGTAGTCAGCGTTCAGACGCAGCCTGAACGTCTTTTCGGAGTGAAAGGCTAAGTAAGCACAGTTGTATGAATTTCCATCAAGTGGCTCTTCAGTGTTCCAGTAGGAGGCGGTCATGTCCACCGGGCGCCCGTCCACCCACGTCCAGTACCCCTCGATCAGGTCGTCAGAGGCACCCACCCAGAAAGGCGTCAACTCTGATGGAGAGAAGTTGTTGAAAGAGAGACTGTTCTATCCTGGAGGAAGGCTGAGAGTGCTTGGAGTTTGTGTTTGTGTGGAGGGGGAGGAAGGGGCGGGGGGCTTACAGAGGCCTAATAAAAGAAACTCTTTATTTCTTTCGTCATTCACATGGCATAATTTTGTTTGCAACTGACTTGCTAGTGTTATAAATCAGATGTTCCGTAATGTCTTGTCATTCTCCACTCGAGAATGAAGCCGTGTAGGTTCGAAAAGTTGTGTAAATTATTACAAGTATAATATAGAATACAGTTAATCTTGTTCTTTTCGTCAAACCTTGAACAAATATGACATTACCAGAACTATCCAATTAAACATAGATGCAATAACACTTGTTAGTGAAACAGAAGCCCTAAACTAGAAAATATTCAACACGGAATCTTCATATTCAATAACACACACACACACACACACACACACGCACAGACACTCAGGGGGCCGGTGGCTGACTGGACAGCACGTTGGACGTACAAGGTGTCCAGTACATCAATTGCATAATGCTCCTCGCAGCATGGGGTTCGAGTCACTTCTGGGGTGTGAGTTTTTGGTTGCATATATGCCTGGGGACCATTCAGGCTTATTCGCATATATATATATATATATATATATATATATATATATATATATATATATATATATATATATATACACAGCTAGTATATTTATATACTAGCTGTACCCGGCCACTTGTTGCTGAGCCTCAGCAACCTTCCCTTGTCTCCCAGTCCTGCCCACTATTCCCCCACTCCACCATCCTCTAATTCTCCCAACAATTCCCTACTGCCTCATTCCCCACTTCCCCCCCCCCATCCTCTCGTCCTCCCCACCATTCTCCCCCATCCCACCTCCCTTTGTCCTCTCCACCATCCCCCCACTCCAGTATCCCCTCTTCCTCCCCACCATTTCCAACTCCACCGTCCCCTCCTCCCCAACCATCCCCCACTCCCCTGTCCTCTAGTCCTCCCTACCAGTCCCCCCCTCCCCTCATCATTCCCACCATCCCCCACTCCTCTTTTCCCCTTATCCTCCCCACCATTCTCCATTCGTCTGTCCCCTCGTCCCCAATTCCCCCGGTTCCCTCGTCATCTCCACCATTACCCCCTCCCCTGTCCCCTCGTCCTCCCCAAATTCCCCACTCCTTCATCTGATGCATTCCCAAATTATTTGCTGTTCCCATCAGAAAATTGGGAACATCAAATGATCTGATGTTCCCATCACTGCAATATAAGAAAAACAGTTACAAAATGAAATGAAAAACAATGAAAAAAACAGAAAAAAGTATACTCACGACATGAACGGTATGGTAAACAACACAGCTCAATTCCAATGCAATGTCACACAAAATAATTAAATATAAATGAAAATAAATCGAAACGTATGATAATTCAATTTGCCAGTGCTATCGGAAACATTGAAATTGAATCGTAACATATTTATTATTGCATGTGCTGCTCTTATGTGCAACAGATGGCACAGTTTCTTAAAAAGAAAAACATTTTTACCTGTCACAGGTGTGGCATCTATACTTATACTTAATTAATGAATGGTGTTGTAAACAACACAGCCCAATTCCAATGCAGTCACAAAAAATAATTAAATCAAAATGAAAATAAATCAATATCTATGAAAATTCAATATATCAGTGCAATCGGAAACTTTGAAATTGAATCGTAACATATATAGTAGTGTGTGTTGCTATTACCTGCAATAGATGGCGCTGTTTTTTAAGAAAAGCAGGTTTTTACCTGTCACATGAATGGCATCTATATAGTAGGTATATAAAAACACGCGGGTATTCGAATGGAACGTTGTGTAAAAATTTCAAAGCAATCGGTGAAGAACTTTCAGAGATTACAGCGTGCTTTGCTCTTGCGTCCAACAGATGATGCTGTTTTAAAAATAAAACATGTTTTCTTTCCTGTAACAGGTGAGGCATGTAAATAGTAGTTATATAAAAAAAACACGCACCTATTCGAGTGATATTCCCAATTTTGTTGTGTCAAAATTTCAAAGCAATCGGTAAAGAGATTTCGAAGATTTTCCTCCCATGAAAAACAGTTTAAAAAAAAAAATCCGTCACTGACGTGATATCTATATAGAATGCATATAAAAACCCGCTTGGATGTGAATGGAATGTTGTGTGAAAATTTCAAAGCAATCGGTGAAGAACTTTCGGAGATTAGCGATTTTGTACAAGCGAACATATATATATATATATATATATATATATATATATATATATATATATATATATATATATATATATATATATATATATATATATATATATATATATATATATATATATATAATGTCGTACCTAGTAGCCAGAACGCACTTCTCAGCCTACTATGCAAGGCCCGATTTGCCTAATAAGCAAAGTTTTCCTGAATTAATATATTTTCTCTAATTTTTTTCTTATGAAATGATAAAGCTACCCATTTCATTATGTATGAGGTCAATATTTTTTTATTGGAGTTAAAATTAACGTAGATATATGACCGAACCTAACCAACCCTACCTAACCTAACCTAACCTATCTTTTTAGGTTAGGTAGCCAGAAAAGGTAAGTTAGGTTAGGTTATGTAGGTTAGGTAGTCGAAAAACAATTAATTCATGAAAACTTTGCTTATTAGGCAAATCGGGTCTTGCATAGTAGGCTGAGAAGTGCGTTCTGGCTACTAGGTACGGCATTATATATATATATATATATATATATATATATATATATATATATATATATATATATATATATTAGTATATTTTGGTAGCAGTCTTTCCTGTAGACATATA
Source organism: Procambarus clarkii (assembly GCF_040958095.1). Taxonomy (NCBI): domain Eukaryota; kingdom Metazoa; phylum Arthropoda; class Malacostraca; order Decapoda; family Cambaridae; genus Procambarus; species Procambarus clarkii. Next base: position 7,746,397 of record NC_091192.1, read on the forward strand.
TTATTAAATATGACCGAAAAAGTAATATTAATAATTCTAACACGAATTAATAATTCTAACAAGATTGAGAAAATTCGTGTTAGAATTATTAATATTACTTTTTCGGTCATATTTAATAATATATGTCTACAGGAAAGACTGCTACCAAAATATACTAATATATATATATATATATATATATATATATATATAATATATATATATAATGCCGTACCTAGTAGCCAGAACGCACTTCTCAGCCTACTATGCAAGACCCGATTTGCCTAATAAGCCAAGTTTTCCTGAATTAATATGTTTTCTCTAATTTTTTTCTTATGAGATGATAAGGCTACCCATTTCATTATGTGGGTGGTAAATTTTTTTTATTAGAGTTAAAATTAACGTAGATATATGACCGAACCTAACCAACCCTACCTAACCTAACCTATCCTATCCTATCTTTAAAGGTTAGGTTAGGTTAGGTAGCCGAGAAAGTTAGGTTAGGTTAGGTTAGGTAGGTTAGGTAGTCGAAAAACAAATAATTCATGAAAACTTGGCTTATTAGGCAAATCGGGCCTTGCATAGTAGGCTGAGAAGTGCGTTCTGGCTACTAGGTACGACATATATATATATATATATATATATATATATATATATATATATATATATATATATATATATTATATAATATATATATATATATTATATATATATATACATAACTGTTCGGCCACGGTGATACAATAGGTGATTAACCCAGAACTCTACTGAGTTACCAGGGAAGTTCTGGAGGCCCCAAACCTGGGCCCTACCAGGTTTTCACAGCCAACTTAACCACACTCGAGCCTGCGGTAACAACGGTCAAACTCTCACGCCCCAGTCAGATCGCAAAATGTTGTAATTTGGCTGAGGCTGAAACAAATAGGCAGAGTTTTTTGTTCATCCTGATGCCTCCTGTTTACCTACCAGTAAATAAGGTTTTTGGGAGTTAGACAGCTGCTACGGGATGCTTCATAAGGGTGAATGTGTGTGTGTGTGTATGTGTGTGTGTGTATGTGTGTGTGTGTGTGTGTGTGTGTGTGTGATGTGTGTTGGAGAGAAATATATGTAGTAGTAGAAATAATAGAGAAAAAAATACATTGCTTAGAAAGGTGTTATCAGAGAGCTAATAGCTCGATTCTGCACGCACGAATAGTAACAAATAAATAGTAAATACACACACACACACACACACCCCCACACACACACACACACACACATATACCGAACCTGTCCCCAGAGGCCCACATCAAAAGGATATCATCAGCGGCATATGCTAGACCGGCCAACATAAGAACTGCCTTTAGAAACTTGTGTAAGGAATCGTTCAGGACCCTGTATACCACTTATGTCAGACCAATCCTGGAATATGCAGCTCTAGCCTGGAGTCCATACCTAGTTAAACACAAGACAAAGTTAGAGAAGATTCAGCGGTATGCCACCAGGCTCGTCCCGGAACTGAGGTATGAGCTACGAGGAAAGGCTAAAGGAACTGAACCTCACGTCCCTGGAAAACAGAAGATTAAGGGGAGATATGATAACTACCTACAAAATTCTCAGGGAGATTGACAAAGACAAACTCTTCAGCACGGGTGGGACACGAACAAGGGGACATAGGTGGAAAATTAGTACCCAGATGAGCCACATAGCCGTTAGAAAGAATTTTTTCAGTGTCAGAGTAGTTAATAAATGGAATGCACTAGGCAGTGATGTGGTGGAGGCTGACTCCATACAAATGTAGATATGATAGAGCCCAGTAGGCTCAGGAATCTGTACACCAGTTGACTGACAGTTGAGAGACGGGACTAAAGAGACAAAGCTCAACTCCCGCAAGCACAATTAGTTGAGTACAATTAGGGGAGTACACACACACACACACACACACACACACACACAAACAGGTGGTGGAGGCCAAGACCGTCAGTAGTTTCAAAGCGTTATATGACAAAGAGTGCTGGGAAGACGGGACACCACGAGCGTAGCTCTCATCCTGTAACTACACTTAGGTAATTACACTTAGGTAATTACACACAGCCAGAGGGTAATGGTAAGGGGCGAGAAGTCGGACTGGCGAACAGTAACGAGTGGAGTACCTCAAGGATCGGTGCTGGGCCCAATCCTCTTTCTAATTTACGTAAATGATATGTTTACAGGAGTTGAATCATACATGTCAATGTTTGCGGATGACGCAAAATTAATGAGAAGAGTTGTGACAGATGAGGATTGTAGGATCCTCCAAGAGGACTTAAACAGGTTGCAGAGATGGTCAGGGAAATGGCTACTGGAGTTCAACACCAATAAATGTAAAGTTATGGAAATGGGATCAGGTGATAGACGACCAAAGGGACAGTACGCAATGAAGGGGAACTGCCTACCTGTAACGATTCGAGAAAGAGACCTGGGAGTGGACGTAACACCTAATCTAACTCCCGAGGCACATATAAATAGGATAACGACAGCAGCGTACTCTACACTGGCGAAAATTAGAACTTCATTCAGAAACCTAAGTGAGGAGGCTTTTAGGGTGCTTTACACTGCCTACGTGAGACCAGTCTTAAGAGTATGCCGCGCCATCATGGAGCTCCCACCTGAAGAAACACATAAGGAAACTGGAGAAGGTTCAGAGGTTTGCGACGAGGCTTGTCCCAGAGTTACCAGGGATGGGATATGAAGAACGTCTGAAGGAACTGAACCTTACGACACTAGAGAAAAGAAGGGAGAGAGAGGAGATATGATAGGAACATATAAAATACTCAGGGGAATTGACAAAGTGGAAATAGATGAAATGTTCACACGTAATAATAACAGAACGAGGGGACATGGGTGGAAGCTGGAAACTCAGATGACTCACAGAGATGTTAGGAAGTTTTCTTTCAGCGTGAGAGTAGTGGAAAAATGGAATGCACTTGGGGAGCAGGTTGTGGAAGCAAACTCTATTCATACTTTTAAAATTTGGTATGATAGGGAAATGGGACAGGAGTCATTGCTGTAAACAACCGATGGCTGGAAAGGCGGGATCCAAGAGTCAATGCTCGATCCTGCAAGCACAAATAGATGAGTACAAATAGGTGAGTACACACACACACATCAACACCAAGAACAACAACCATCACTACCGTTGGTGATGGCGTATGATGCTATGTGTCTAAAGTCGTCGCAGGTGGAGTCCAGGACGGCCAGGTCGGCGTCTTCCCCCGGCAGGAGACTTTGGCAGGTCGTCCGCGCCTCTTGCCACGTCACGAACGAGTAACTGAAGAAGTAGCAGCCCTCCCCGATCGTGACGAAGGGCTCAGGGCAGGAGGCTGCACCTGCAGCACCTGCACCAGGAGACATGAGTGAATTATTATTATTTTATTATTATTACTTTCTACCACAGACGTGGCCACATTTACAATGCTAACCAGCTATATGTACATTGTCTTCTGTCCTCCATGGACAGGGTTAGAGATCTGTTGAACATATAGTTCAGTGATTTATTAAACAATCAACCGAAGAAGGTGACTGTAGTGCTTATAAAATGCTAAGCTAACCTACAGACATAAATACACAAATGTCTGTCTATATACATAATTATTATATATAGACATAATACACATTATGTCTGTCCCACATAAACAGTGTTCGAGGTGTCTTTACATAATGTCATTAATTTGCGATTACAAAGGTTAAATGAAATTCTGGCCTGTTTGCACATATTCTGTGTATATATATATATATATATATATATATATATATATATATATATATATATATATATATATATATATATATATATATATATTGGCATGGTGGGGTGCGGAGTAGTGTATTGTGGGAGGGGGAGGTGTATTGTGGGAGGGGGAGGTGTATTGTGAGAGGGGGAGGTGTATTGTGGGAGGGGGGAGGTGTATTGTGGGAGGGGGAGGTGTATTGTGGGAGGGGGGAGGTGTGTTAGAGCGACGAGTGTATTGCTCTGCTAATAACACGGAAAATGCTGTATAGGTAACTGCCAGAAGGAATTACTTTTTGCCATTTGTGTACCATGAAGGAGGCGAGCAGCGCGGTGGGGCTCCTCCCGCAAGGAGGAGGCATAAGGTGACTGACTATTGTGATCAGTGTGTTCATCATGACCTCACTCTGATACACTTACCAGTTTCTCCCTGTGTCAGGAGGCCGATGACTAGAAGCGCCAGCACAAACATGGTGACCTCGGGTGGTGGTGGTGACTTCAGGACCTCAGATGGTGGTAGTGACCTGGGATGGTGGTGGTGACCTCTAGCAGTGATCTTGGACGGAGGTCTTACACGATGTCAGTGATGGTTAAGGTTCTGGACGTGGGAGTCAGCTCCATTCTTATATAGTGTCATCAACATGCGACACCCGCTGCTGCCTGGGAACATTGCGACACCCACTGCTGCCTGGGAACATTGCGACACCCGCTGCTGCCTGGGAACATTGCGACACCCGCTGGTTCCTGGGAACTCTTAACCTTACAGATTACATCTTTTTCCGAACAGTGAGAAATGTTTACCTCCTTTTATCTTCAATCATATCAGCTTATCTTACCTTATGGTTTCGGCAGTTTTTCCGTGTTTTTCCTAAATTATAACACATTATAACCATCTAATGAAAGCTCTGATAATGATCTAATAGTTGCAAAAGATTCAAATGTATTCAGTATATATCAGACCGCTTTGAACTCAATTATTTGAGATATATATTTAATTGCTATCTCTTTTTTTAGATATATACAAGAGTTGTTACATTCTTGTACAGCCACTAGTACGCGTAGCGTTTCGGGCAGGTCCTTAATCCTATGGTCCCTGGAATACGATCCCCGCCGCGAAGAATCGTTGTTACAATCAAGTACACATTTTACTGTTGAGTTAAACAGAAGCTACAGTTAAGGATTTGCGCCCAGTAAATCCTCCCCGGCCAGGATACGAACCCATGACAAAGTGCTCGCGGAACGCCAGGCGATTGTCTTACCACTACACCATGGAGACTAAATCTATCCCTATCACTAGCCCACGAAGATCTAGCCTTTGATACATATGTGACTGTACTACAAGACCAATTTGTGCTTGCAGCTTACACAAGTAGTATTGCAGTAATTTGTTTGGCAACATTGGCAAGAGAAAACAATGTTATATATTTTCACTTATAAAAATATTGTTTGGAAAGCAAAAATGAAAACATTATTTTTTTAGAATTGATAAAAGTGCATTTGTAAGCCTATTTTTATGTCTATTGGGTGAAAAATTAATTAAAGCTGATTAAAAAAGCAGATATCATGTGAAAGCTCAAAAATGCAGTTTTGAAATTTGAATTTCCTCTAAAAAATGCAGTCATAGAATCTTGAACGATATCCATTGGAATAATTTAACATTATATATAATGTCCAATAACTTGTATTTACATAATCTGATTACATTTTATGTCTTCATACAAAATATCCTGATTGATAACTCTTCAGTACATTTTGTGCAGTAATCTGTAACTTAACAAAAATCTATGCTCCCGTGGAATATAAAATAAAAATAAGAAAATATATAGGAGGCAAAAAATTTTGACAGTTCAATTAAATAGTTATCAATATATGCCTAATGAATTTGATGGCAAACATCTGTTACAATTGCCTCTTACAATGTTTTGTGACTGCACATTCGAACCGGAGCGACCATAACATTGTCTTGAACTTGGAAATATGTATGTAGCACTGTTACGGCCACAATGGGTCGCAACTGGGTTCTTTGCTAGTGGAACTAAAGTTCTGGTATTCGGCCCCAAGTTAGTAGTGGCTTTCAAGGAGTGAGCTCAGTAATGCAAGTAAACCACAATGGGGGAGGTGCATTGAATACGACACTTCATCAATTACCAATATATTCACATTTAATCACTTTCCCATTGCCTCTTATATAATCCTAAAGGAAGTATTACTACACTTAATATGTACACAAGTGTCTCTCATAGGACACTAAGCGCTCCTCGATGCTCAATCGCTGCAGTCTTGTCAGCTACCGTGTTTCCACAACACACAGTACCGTCCTCAACTAGCACTGGGAAACACCAACGAGTGTACCCTAGTCACGGGCCAGCCAAAACACAGTCTCACCAGGTGCTCTTCGTGCACGCCCACAATCACTCTCCACCCTGGTGCTGGCAGAGAACATCAGCCTCGCGCTGCTGGGCCTCCTCACGTTCAAATACAAGGGTAGTGAACCCCTGGCAGGAGCTTCTTGCAACTCACTGGTTACACTCCTCCGTAGCCCCTCACTGTCAGTCGTCTCTTCCTCTAGCCAGTCCCGGGTACGCCGAATTCTGTCACTGCCACTTCACAGGCAGACAGTAGAACACTACACAGTTCTTCTCCGGCGGCGGCTCACTGCTTCCGTAAAGCAGAATGGAGTAGAGAGCTATTGGCTGCCCTGGGTAGACTGACTGTCCTCGTACCACAGCAGCCCTACGTCGACTCTGTGGATACAGACACGTCATCAGTAAACTGGTCAGTACATGGGACACTAGGAAACATCACTTACATACTCTGACATAGACATACAACTCCTCCTATAATAGATGGCGCTGATTTTCTAGGCGCCACCTCACCAGAGGTCAGCACCAGCTACCTCTCGAGCTGACTAGGACAGGAATCTAGCGCCTCTTTCTGGTATAATCCTGTCACCACTAGATGGCGTCGTCCAATTTGTGGGGATTTCGGAGCGGACTCATAGATGGCATTGACGTCACTGCTCCATGCTCCGACGATGGAATCGGGTTCGTAACAAGCACCAACACCCAGCAATGTATTAAAACGGACTCCTGGTTCAACCTGGAAGCCGAGCGGACGTCTGGACACCTCCTCCGCCTGGGAGCCGCCTGTACACGTCTTGTTTTCGCGTTTTGGCTTTGCTACTGCCGTTTGGCATCACTTTTCAACGGTCCGATTGTATGACGCCTGGCGCACATATCGTCTTGGGTCACGGGATTGTTGATAGATTTTTTTTGGGCGTGTTCTGGCTGGTTCTCCCGGCGGGGTGACAGTGTTGGGGGGCCGGCTTGGCCGAGAGGTGCCGGGGGTTGGCGGGTCTTGGTGTGCCCTCAATCGTGGTGGGCGGCTGGCTTCTGCTCTGCCGGAGAACACTGGATGGCTTTTTGCGTGTTAGTTGGGGGCCGAGTTTTGGTTTTGCTACCTGTTGTTCTCTGTGTGGAGCGGGGCCGGTGTTTGTCACCCTGAGGGATTCCTGGGGGCTCCCCAATCATCTGCCCGTCTGTGCATTTATTTGCCGTATGGCATATTAGTTTCTAGTGATTGGCGTCACTCGTTTCGCGGTTTGGCTTGGCGTTCCACCCTTCCAGGCTTCGCGATTAACCCATCACGGGTACGCCGGGGCGCATCCGATCCCCCGATCGTCGTCGCCCCTAAATCAACAACATGTATTAAAACTAGATGATATCAAATTATAATGTGAGTCAGCTGGATACACTGGTGGTGTGAGCTGGATACATGTTTCAGTATAAGAGTCGAATGCATTAATAAAGTTTGAGTGCTAGGTAGGAGAGAGGCTACTGACGCCAGGTGTGAGAGCCAGTTGTGGGAGCCAGGTGTAAGAGCCAGCTGTGAGGGTCTAGCTGTGAGAGCCAGATGTGAGAGTATGCTATGAAAGGCAGTTGTGAGAGCCATCTGTGAGAGCCAGGAGTGAGAGTCAGCTGTGAGAGCCAGGAGTGAGAGTCAGCTGTGAGAGCCAGTTGTGAGTCAGCTGTGAGAGCCAGTTGTGAGTCAGCTGTGAGAGCCAGTTGTGAGAGGCAGGTGTGAGAGCCAGTTGTGAAAGCCAGCTGTGAGAGCCAGTTGTGAGTCAGCTGTGAGAGCCAGTTGTGAGAGGCAGGTGTGAGAGCCAGTTGTGAAAGCCAGCTGTGAGAGCCAGTTGTGAGAGGCAGGTGTGAGAGCCAGTTGTGAGGGCCAGCTGTGAGAGCCAGTTGTGAGAGGCAGGTGTGAGAGCCAGTTGTGAGAGCCAGTTGTGAGAGGCAGGTGTGAGAGCCAGTTGTGAAAGACAGGTGTGAGAGCCAGTTGTGGGAAATTTTACCCACTATATCTATGTTATTACCTAAGAAATGTATTATTTCAAAATCATATCATAATCAATATCATATCATATCAGATTCACTACAGATTCATTATACTTCTGGATCCTACATGACAATGCCACCTATGATCAAATACACCATAGAGCCCTTTTTTGTCTACGTGACTTGGTGCATGATTTCTCAAGGATCTAGAAGCTTCGAGAAGAATATCTTAATTAAAAAATTATTGGAACATCAATCGACTTCCGGTAGAGGATTAAATCAATTCCTTAATAAATATCAGTAGTACTAGCAAGTACTACTTATAATCTTTAACTCTTATATCTAATTATATTATAATCACATTTTATCTCAATCATATGTCTAGACAGTAAAAATAATCAATCAATATTCATTGAAGGCTACCTCGCTCAGAGAGCATGGGGGCAACGATGGCTGGGAGAGAAGCGCCCACCACGGCCCCCAGCCAGAAAGCATTTGTTTACAGAGTGAAACGTGTGGTGCCTTGCGAACGCTATTTTGTAAAGGACACCATAATAACATATCTTTATCACCAGAGATTACTCTCTAGAACTTGGGGAGTACCTGGACAGGAAAGGAAAATACTGTAGATACTCCCCCAGGAAGTACCTGGGGGAGTATCTACAAGGAAAATTCTTAGTACATTATCTAAATAAGAGTGCAGAGTTGAGCTCATCCACCTGTGACGCCGCCTCCACCTCCACCATCATCACCTATCTTCGCCTACTGCAAACGCAATTAAGGAAATAATCTTTTAGCAATGCTACAAGAATAATAAACAGCAAAGCTGTGAAATAAAATCAAGTGCCTAAAATCTCTACAAGAGAGTTATCAGTCTGGCCACTTGTCAGATGGCACCCGGCACTCAGACATAAGTATATTGAGTTATTTTTGTGTGTTAATTGGCCAATTGCATGCTTGTATAACCTTAATATATCCAATAAGTCTGTATGTCGTTAGAGGGTGAGGCAACACCTCATATTTCAGTAAGTTTTATTAATATTATAGCGACTGAATCTTTTTAAAGTAACCAGACACTCGCGAGATTCAGAGCCTCATGAGTGTCCCTTGTCTAAGAAAAGTCCAGTCAAGCTCAACTGAATTTCTTCATATAAATTGAGAAAATATTTATATATGCAATTGATCATATACATTGAGTTAACAATTGTTTACTTAGTTATCATATAAGTTTATCAAATTGAATATAATCTCTTGTATTTAGTTAATAGTACTTAGACCACATTTAAGGTCATTTGATTGCATATTCATATATATATCATACTTCAACAATATAAATTGTTGTGTTTATTAATATATGAATATTGGTTGTTATAGTTATGGTGCTAGGCTGGACTAGCACCATAAACAGGAGCTAGGATTTACGACCCTATCTAGGGGTTTAGGTGAAATAATTTTGCATACAGTAATTTTTAATTTAGTACAGTACAAGTCGTTAGTAGTTCTCCTTATATATTAATCCCGACAAATTCTCCCACACCAGTTGTGAGAGCCAGTTGTGAGAGCCAGTTGTGAGAGCCAGTTGTGAGAGCCAGTTGTGAGTGCCAGCCGTGAGAGGCAAGTGTGAGAGCCAGGTGTGAGATTCAGCTGTGAGAGTCAGTTGTGAGAGCCAGCTGTGAGAGCCAGATGTGAGTGCCAGTTGTGAGAGCCAGCTGTGAGAGCCAGCCGTGAGAGCTAGTTGTGAGAGCCAGTTGTGAGCCAGCTGTGAGAGCCAGCTGTGACAGCCGGCTGTGTGAGTCAGCTGTGAGAGTCCGCAGGTGAAGCACACCTCTTTAAAGTGGTGCTCTCAGGAACGTCAATGTCTCACATCCCAGTAAACGCTTCCTAACACTTTTCCGACTATGCTGTCAGCACTTTCTAAACACTTTACTCATTGTATTTTTAGTGCATCCTAACACATTACACACACTATGCTGTTAGTGCATCTTAATGATACTCTGTTAGTCATGTCTTTAGTCCATCCTTCATTCCACATATTATATTGGACAGGTGGTTGTAACCTCGTAGCAACTCTCTCTGTCATCCACGTGTGAGAAGTCCCTGACCGCCTCGTCTGCAAACGACAGTGTTTGAGTCACAGGTCCACCTATAATTGGGCTGGACTTATTGTCACATATAGGATCGTCCGACATGTAGGTCAAGGGTTGATGGTTGATTGTTTACTCTGCTCGATTTCCGCGACTATTGCTTAGTTTCGTGAGAATTATTTTCTGGGCGGTGTAGAGTTTTTTTTAGCATTGTTTGCTAACACCAACCATCATCTCTCATAAACACCTCCGTCCCATAGGGCTCTAGGCTGAATAAATTTACATTTACACTGACATTGATGCAGTGTTGCACAGACTGCAAGGTATGGACAGTTTCCCGTAAACTCAAATTTACGGAAAATCTGTTCCTTTTATTTATTTTCTGATTTACGGGATTTATTTGGAGGTCTACTAAATCTAACTTGGTATATTTCTGCTACCAAGTTAGCTCCATTGTCTGACATCATGAGTTTTGTGCATCACCTGCATGCAACAGTGGTAGGGAAAACCTGTATTGATTGAACAGTTATATCAGGAGTTAATACCTCTAAGTGAACTGCGCCAGTTGTTGCAAAGGTGAACACCCACACATAGTCTTTCATAGGACGTTTATCTACCGTACCTGTAGGAGTTGTAGCCCCTGTGTGGTGTACTCCTGTTGTAGGCCCTGTGTAGTGTACTCCTGTTGTAGCCTCTGTGTACTGTACTCCTGTTGTAGGCCCTGTGTAGTGTACTCCTGTTGTAGGCCCTGTGTAGTGTACTCCTGTTGTAGGCCCTGTGTAGTGTACTCCTGTTGTAGACCCTGTGTAGTGTACTCCTGTTGTAGCCTCTGTGTAGTGTACTCCTGTTGTAGGCCCTGTGTAGTGTACTCCTGTTGTAGGCCCTGTGTAGTGTACTCCTGTTGTAGGCCCTGTGTAGTGTACTCCTGTTGTAGGCCCTGTGTAGTGTACTCCTGTTGTATGCCCTGTGTGGTGTACTCCTGTTGTAGACCCTGTGTAGTGTACTCCTGTTGTAGCCTCTGTGTACTGTACTCCTGTTGTAGGCCCTGTGTAGTGTACTCCTGTTGTAGGCCCTGTGTAGTGTACTCCTGTTGTAGGCCCTGTGTAGTGTACTCCTGTTGTATGCCCTGTGTGGTGTACTCCTGTTGTAGACCCTGTGTAGTGTACTCCTGTTGTAGCCTCTGTGTACTGTACTCCTGTTGTAGGCCCTGTGTAGTGTACTCCTGTTGTAGGCCCTGTGTAGTGTACTCCTGTTGTAGGCCCTGTGTAGTGTACTCCTGTTGTAGCCTCTGTGTAGTGTACTCCTGTTGTAGCCTCTGTGTAGTGTACTCCTGTTGTAGGCCCTGTGTAGTGTACTCCTGTTGTAGGCCCTGTGTAGTGTACTCCTGTTGTAGGCCCTGTGTAGTGTACTCCTGTTGTAGGCCCTGTGTAGTGTACTCCTGTTGTAGCCCCTGTGTAGTGTACTCCTGTTGTATCCAAACAGGAGTACACCGTACACCCTGGACGACTGTGTACTTTATTGACGTTTTACTCCATTTAAATGAAACTTTATCTGGTTTATTGTTTCTATATTATTATCTTTTCTTGTTCGCAATCTAGATTTCGGGTCCGATTCCCGCACCGAACGAAAACGTTTGGGCGTGATTCCTTTCACCTAATGTCTCTATTAATCTAGCAATAAATAGAAACCCCAGGAGTTAGTTAAGATGTTTTTCTTAACAAAGCTACAGCCACAGCCGGCCTCTGACCCCTACCACAGCTCATGGTAGGGTGACTCGGCAGCTTATGGTAAGCTGTACCCATAAGGCTTCCCTTGGAACACGATCTACCAGTCTGTTAACAAACAAGCGAACAGGCGCAGACATTTATGGACTGTCGCCTAGTCAATCCTCCCTGGCCGGGACTCGAACCCATGCCACCCGCGAAGCTGTAAGTGAGACAGGTATGGTGACACTGTAAGTAAGGCAGGTATAGTGACACTGTAAGTGAGGCAAGTATTGTGACACTGTAAGTGAGGCAGGTATAGTGACACTGTAAGTAAGGTAGGTATAGTGACACTGTAAGTGAGGCAAGTATTGTGACACTGTAAGTAAGGCAGGTATAGTGACACTGTAAGTGAGGCAGGTATGGTGACACTGTAAGTGAGGCAGGTATAGTGACACTGTAAGTGAGGCAGGTATGGTGGCACTGTAAGTGAGGCAAGTATTGTGACACTGTAAGTGAGGCAGGTATAGTGACACTGTAAGTAAGGTAGGTATAGTGACACTGTAAGTGAGGCAAGTATTGTGACACTGTAAGTAAGGCAGGTATAGTGACACTGTAAGTAAGGCAGGTATAGTGACACTGTAAGTGAGACAGGTATGGTGACACTGTAAGTGAGGCAGGTATAGTGACACTGTAAGTGAGGCAAGTATTGTGACACTGTAAGTGAGGCAGGTATAGTGACACTGTAAGTAAGGTAGGTATAGTGACACTGTAAGTGAGGCAAGTATTGTGACACTGTAAGTAAGGCAGGTATAGTGACACTGTAAGTAAGGCAGGTATAGTGACACTGTAAGTAAGGCAGGTATAGTGACACTGTAAGTGAGGCAGGTATAGTGACACTGTAAGTGAGACAGGTATGGTGACACTGTAAGTGAGACAGGTATGGTGACACTGTAAGTAAGGCAGGTAAAGTGACACTGTAAGTGAGACAGGTATAGTGACACTGTAAGTGAGACAGGCATGGTGACACTGTAAGTGAGACAGGTATGGTGACACTGTAAGTGAGACAGGCATGGTGACACTGTAAGTGAGACAGGCATGGTGACACTGTAAGTGGGACAGGTATGGTGACACTGTAAGTGAGACAGGCATGGTGACACTGTAAGTGAGACAGGTATGGTAACACTGTAAGTGAGACAGGTATGGTGACACTGTAAGTGAGGCAGGTATGGTGACACTGTAAGTGAGGCAGGTATAGTGACACTGTAAGTGAGGCAGGTATGGTGGCACTGTAAGTGAGGCAGGTATGGTGACACTGTAAGTGAGGCAGGTATGGTGACACTGTAAGTGAGACAGGTATAGTGACACTGTAAGTGAGGCAGGTATGGTGACACTGTAAGTGAGGCAGGTATAGTGACACTGTAAGTGAGGCAGGTATGGTGACACTGTAAGTGAGGCAGGTATGGTGACACTGTAAGTGAGACAGGTATAGTGACACTGTAAGTGAGGCAGGTATAGTGACACTGTAAGTGAGGCAGGTATAGTGACACTGTAAGTGAGGCAGGTATAGTGACACTGTAAGTGAGGCAGGTATAGTGACACTGTAAGTGCAAACTTTGTCATTCATTTATTAAACCCAACAAATAATGGGTTGCGTGAGTAACACAGCAACACTGTTGTATCAGTGTGGTGATAATTGTATGGCAAGCTGACGTGCCGTGATTGTTATATACACTCATAAGTTATTGTATTAGACAAACTCTCCATAAACACAAAATAATACAAAAATACAGGCATGTATTACAGGAGTAAAGTTAACTGATACTATACACTGTGTGTGTATTTGTAGTGTCTAGACTAACTTGAGCTGGTCACTTTTACCAGCTGGTCACTTTCACCAGCTAGTCACTCAGGGAGCTGGTCACTCAGGGAGATGGTCACTCAGTTCACACGACCTACGGGCCTACTTAAGAGCATGAACACCCAGCTGGCACAGAAAGGGCCAGATATCATCACAGAAGCCAGATTTGAGGCGCAACCTGTGAGCGATTTCGGTATTAAAGGCTAAGTAAGCACAGTCGTGTCCCTCGACAGCTCGTGGCTCGTCGGTGTTCCAGTACGGGGCGGTGATGTCCACCTGGCGCCCGTCCACCCACGTCCAGTACCCCTGGTTCACCACGTCGCTGGTACCCACCCAGAAAGGTTCAAGCCCTGAAGGAGAGACGTTGTTGAAGGAGAGTGTTGCACCCTGGGGGCGGTTGATAGTACGCTGGGGCGGCAGAGGTGGTATTACACCGCCCTCAAAACCTCTACCCATTAACTAACTCACGAAGAATATAGGATAATGCATAAATAATAACACTATGTAACGTTAGTTTTTCATGGGTAGTTTTATTTTCAATTGCTTATGGCACCAATGTATAGAAAATAGTTATTATTCCCCTCAAACATTGTTGTGACCTCTGCCACAGACAGTTTAGGGAAGACGTCATGAAGGTGCCTGAAGGCTGCCGCCTCCTTAACTACGCCTGTGACACATTGCGACATATTTTCACAGCTCTCGTCAAGGAATCAGAAGCCTTCAGCACCTTCAAGACATCATCCTCAAGCTGTCTGAGACAAAGGTCACAGCAAAGTTTGAGGGGAATAGTATCCATTTTCTATACCTTGGAGGCATAAGCAATAAGAAATAACACTACCCAGGGCTAATAATTGCGTTACCTAGTGTAATATGTTGCCCCTAACACAACTGTACATAAATGACATAAACACTAAATATGAGTCTTCAATGTAGAAAGCGTACAGTTTAATATACTGACTGAGAATGTACAAAATTTTTATGATGCTCTCTGAAAATAAATTTTATGAGGCAATTAAAATCAGTGAGTCACACCTTACCGGGAA
>NC_091192.1:8070156-8124171 GCF_040958095.1 Procambarus clarkii
CTAATCCAAGTTAATATAGCACCCCCAATACCATGAGCTTCTATTTTTTTAATTAGTCTTTCATGTGGCACTGTATCAAAAGCTTTGCTAAAGTCAAGGTACACAACATCATAATCCTTACCACTATCAACTGCCTCAACTATGCTGGAATAAAAAGTTAGCAAATATGTTAAACATGAACGGCCATTTGTAAAACCATGTTGCGACTCATTTATTAATTTATGTTTTTCAAGATGGAGACGAATTGTATTTGCAATTATTGATTCAAGTAACTTTCCCACAATAGACGTTAGGCTAATTGGCCGATAGTTTGACGCAAGTGATCTATCTCCTTTCTTAAAAATTGGGGCCACATTAGCTACCTTCCATGACTCTGGCACTCTGCCTGACTCTATTATTTATTAAATATGGTAAACAGTGGCTCGGAAAGCTCCTCTTTGCATTCTTTAAGCACCCTGGCAAACACTTCATCCGGCCCTGGGGATTTGTTTGGTTTTAGTTTTTCTACTTGTTTAATTACATCCACCCTGGTAACTGCTAAACTATTCAACCTGTCCTCATCCCCACCCACATAGACTTGTTCGGCTGAAGGCATATTGTTAAGTTCTTCTTTAGTAAATGCAGATATAAAATATTTGTTAAAAATAATACTCATCTCCTTGTCATTATCCGTTATTTGACCTGTCTCAGATTTTAATGGACCTATCCTTTCCCTAGTCTTAGTTCGATATAACTGAAAAAACCCTTTAGGATTTGATTTTGCTTGCTCTGCTATGCGAACTTCATAGTTTCTTTTTGCTTTCCTAATCTCTTTTTTAACATTTCTAACCAGTTGTATGAATTCCTGTTCTAACCTGACTTCCCCATTCTTAATCCTTTTGTACCAAGCTCTCTTTTTACCTATAAGTTTCAATAAATTATTTGTTATCCACTTTGGTTCATTAGTATTCGATTTATTCAATTTGTATGGTATACTACGTTCCTGTGCTTTGTTTAGAATATTCTTATATAAGTTATATATTAAATCCACATCGAAATCCCCTTTTACGTCACCTGTCGCTGGGTTCATGTCTCGCTCTAAGACCGGCCCACACCCCATACCCAAGACTTTCCAATCTATTTGACCCAAAAAATTTCTTAGGCTATTAAAATCAGCTTTTCGAAAATCTGGCACTTTAACAGAATTTTCTCCTACAGGTCTATGCCATTCTATGCTAAATCTGATTACTTTGTGATCACTGTTCCCTAGCTCATTCCCTATTTCGATGTCATTAATTTGTGTTTCCCTATTAGTTAACACTAAATCTAAAATATTATTTTCCCGCGTTGGTTCCTTAATGTGTTGCGTAAGAAAGCAATCGTCAATTAATTCTAGAAAATCTTCTGCTTCACTATTCCCTGTTTTGTTCACCCAGTTTATTCCACTAAAATTAAAGTCACCCATGACATAAATACTGTTAGATCTAGATGCTCTAGATATTTCATCCCATAGATGCTTTGCTTCCATTCTGTCTAAATTTGGTGGCCTATATATAACTCCTATTATAATATTATTTGCTTTTTCGTTTAATTCTATCCAAATAGTTTCTATGTGTGGCTCAGTTTTGATTCCCTCTTTGAGACTACATTTCAAATTGTCCCTAACATATATGGCTACTCCCCCTCCTCGTCTAATAGATCTATCTGTGTGAAATAGTTTAAATCCATTTATCTGATATTCAGCTAATAGTTCTCTATTTTCTACATTCATCCACGTTTCGGTAAGTGCAATAATATCTATTTTTTCTGTGCAGACAAGAGCATTTAATTCATAGCTCGTTATCTAGCTCGTATCTTGTAACTCTATCATCACTACCTAACTTCAGAACTTTACATTTATCAGCATTAAACTGCATTTGCCAATCATTTGACCATTTCAAAACTCTATCTAGATCAACTTGAAGTGATAGTGAGTCCTCCTCCGAATTAATTTCCCTACCGATTTTCGTATCATCGGCAAATTTGCAAATGTTGCTACTCAAACCTGAATCTAAATCATTTATATATATTATAAACAACAGAGGTCCCAGGACAGAGCCCTGAGGTACTCCACTAACAACATTATCCCACTCTGACTTAACTCCATTTATACTAACTCTCTGTTTCCTTTGGAATAGCCATGCCCTAATCCAAGTTAATATAGCACCTCCAATACCATGAGCTTCTATTTTTTTAATTAGTCTTTCATGTGGCACTGTATCAAAAGCTTTGCTAAAGTCAAGATACACAACATCATAATCCTTACCACTATCAACTGCCTCAACTATGCTGGAATAAAAAGTTAGCAAATATGTTAAACATGAACGGCCATTTGTAAAACCATGTTGCGACTCATTTATTAATTTATGTTTTTCAAGATGGAGACGAATTGTATTTGCAATTATTGATTCAAGTAACTTTCCCACAATAGACGTTAGGCTAATTGGCCGATAGTTTGACGCAAGTGATCTATCTCCTTTCTTAAAAATTGGTACCACATTAGCTACCTTCCATGACTCTGGCACTCTGCCTGACTCTATTATTTATTAAATATGGTAAACAGTGGCTCGGAAAGCTCCTCTTTGCATTCTTTAAGCACCCTGGCAAACACTTCATCCGGCCCTGGGGATTTGTTTGGTTTTAGTTTTTCTACTTGTTTAATTACATCCACCCTGGTAACTGCTAAACTAGTCAACCTGTCCTCATCCCCACCCACATAGACTTGTTCGGCTGAAGGCATATTGTTAAGTTCTTCTTTAGCAAATACAGATATAAAATATTTGTTAAAAATAATACTCATCTCCTTGTCATTATCCGTTATTTGACCTGTCTCAGATTTTAATGGACCTATCCTTTCCCTAGTCTTAGTTCGATATAACTGAAAAAACCCTTTAGGATTTGATTTTGCTTGCTCTGCTATGCGAACTTCATAGTTTCTTTTTGCTTTCCTAATCTCTTTTTTAACATTTCTAACCAGTTGTATGAATTCCTGTTCTAACCTGACTTCCCCATTCTTAATCCTTTTGTACCAAGCTCTCTTTTTACCTATAAGTTTCAATAAATTATTTGTTATCCACTTTGGTTCATTAGTATTCGATCTATTCAATTTGTATGGTATACTACGTTCCTGTGCTTTGTTTAGAATATTCTTATATAAGTTATATATTAAATCCACATCGAAATCCCCTTTTACGTCACCTGTCGCTGGGTTCATGTCTCGCTCTAAGACCGGCCCACACCCCATACCCAAGACTTTCCAATCTATTTGACCCAAAAAATTTCTTAGGCTATTAAAATCAGCTTTTCGAAAATCTGGCACTTTAACAGAATTTTCTCCTACAGGTCTATTCCATTCTATTCTAAATCTGATTACTTTGTGATCACTGTTCCCTAGCTCATTCCCTATTTCGATGTCATTAATTTGTGTTTCCCTATTAGTTAACACTAAATCTAAAATATTATTTTCCCACGTTGGTTCCTTAATGTGTTGCGTAAGAAAGCAATCGTTAATTAATTCTAGAAAATCTTCTGCTTCACTATTCCCTGTTTTGTTCACCCAGTTTATTCCACTAAAATTAAAGTCACTCATGACATAAATACTGTTAGATCTAGATGCTCTAGATATTTCATCCCATAGATGCTTTGCTTCCATTCTGTCTAAATTTGGTGGCCTATATATAACTCCTATTACAATATTATTTGCTTTTTCGTTTAATTCAATCCAAATAGTTTCTGTGTGTGGCTCAGTTTTGATTCCCTCTTTGAGACTACATTTCAAATGGTCCCTAACATATATGGCTACTCCCCCTCCTCGTCTAATATATCTATCTGTGTGAAATAGTTTAAATTCATTTATCTGATATTCAGCTAATAGTTCTCTATTTTCTACATTCATCCACGTTTCGGTAAGTGCAATAATATCTATTTTTTCTGTGCAGACAAGAGCATTTAATTCATAGCTCGTTATCTAGCTCGTATCTTGTAACTCTATCATCACTACCTAACTTCAGAACTTTACATTTATCAGCATTAAACTGCATTTGCCAATCATTTGACCATTTCAAAACTCTATCTAGATCAACTTGAAGTGATAGTGAGTCCTCCTCCGAATTAATTTCCCTACCGATTTTCGTATCATCGGCAAATTTGCAAATGTTGCTACTCAAACCTGAATCTAAATCATTTATATATATTATAAACAACAGAGGTCCCAGGACAGAGCCCTGAGGTACTCCACTAACAACATTATCCCACTCTGACTTAACTCCATTTATACTAACTCTCTGTTTCCTTTGGAATAGCCATGCCCTAATCCAAGTTAATATAGCACCCCCAATACCATGAGCTTCTATTTTTTAATTAGTCTTTCATGTGGCACTGTATCAAAAGCTTTGCTAAAGTCAAGGTACACAACATCATAATCCTTACCACTATCAACTGCCTCAACTATGCTGGAATAGAAAGTTAGCAAATATGTTAAACATGAACGGCCATTTGTAAAACCATGTTGCGACTCATTTATTAATTTATGTTTTTCAAGATGGAGACGAATTGTATTTGCAATTATTGATTCAAGTAACTTTCCCACAATAGACGTTAGGCTAATTGGCCGATAGTTTGACGCAAGTGATCTATCTCCTTTCTTAAAAATTGGTACCACATTAGCTACCTTCCATGACTCTGGCACTCTGCCTGACTCTATTATTTATTAAATATGGTAAACAGTGGCTCGGAAAGCTCCTCTTTGCATTCTTTAAGCACCCTGGCAAACACTTCATCCGGCCCTGGGGATTTGTTTGGTTTTAGTTTTTCTACTTGTTTAATTACATCCACCCTGGTAACTGCTAAACTATTCAACCTGTCCTCATCCCCACCCACATAGACTTGTTCGGCTGAAGGCATATTGTTAAGTTCTTCTTTAGTAAATACAGATATAAAATATTTGTTAAAAATAATACTCATCTCCTTGTCATTATCCGTTATTTGACCTGTCTCAGATTTTAATGGACCTATCCTTTCCCTAGTCTTAGTTCGATATAACTGAAAAAACCCTTTAGGATTTGATTTTGCTTGCTCTGCTATGCGAACTTCATAGTTTCTTTTTGCTTTCCTAATCTCTTTTTTAACATTTCTAACCAGTTGTATGAATTCCTGTTCTAACCTGACTTCCCCATTCTTAATCCTTTTGTACCAAGCTCTCTTTTTACCTATAAGTTTCAATAAATTATTTGTTATCCACTTTGGTTCATTAGTATTCGATTTATTCAATTTGTATGGTATACTACGTTCCTGTGCTTTGTTTAGAATATTCTTATATAAGTTATATATTAAATCCACATCGAAATCCCCTTTTACGTCACCTGTCGCTGGGTTCATGTCTCGCTCTAAGACCGGCCCACACCCCATACCCAAGACTTTCCAATCTATTTGACCCAAAAAATTTCTTAGGCTATTAAAATCAGCTTTTCGAAAATCTGGCACTTTAACAGAATTTTTTCCTACAGGTCTATTCCATTCTATGCTAAATCTGATTACTTTGTGATCACTGTTCCCTAGCTCATTCCCTATTTCGATGTCATTAATTTGTGTTTCCCTGTTAGTTAACACTAAATCTAAAATATTATTTTCCCGCGTTGGTTCCTTAATGTGTTGCGTAAGAAAGCAATCGTCAATTAATTCTAGAAAATCTTCTGCTTCACTATTCCCTGTTTTGTTCACCCAGTTTATTCCACTAAAATTAAAGTCACCCATGACATAAATACTGTTAGATCTAGATGCTCTAGATATTTCATCCCATAGATGCTTTGCTTCCATTCTGTCTAAATTTGGTGGCCTATATATAACTCCTATTATAATATTATTTGCTTTTTCGTTTAATTCTATCCAAATAGTTTCTGTGTGTGGCTCAGTTTTGATTCCCTCTTTGAGACTACATTTCAAATTGTCCCTAACATATATGGCTACTCCCCCTCCTCGTCTAATAGATCTATCTGTGTGAAATAGTTTAAATCCATTTATCTGATATTCAGCTAATAGTTCTCTATTTTCTACATTCATCCACGTTTCGGTAAGTGCAATAATATCTATTTTTTCTGTGCAGACAAGAGCATTTAATTCATAGCTCGTTATCTAGCTCGTATCTTGTAACTCTATCATCACTACCTAACTTCAGAACTTTACATTTATCAGCATTAAACTGCATTTGCCAATCATTTGACCATTTCAAAACCCGATCTAGATCAACTTGAAGTGATAGTGAGTCCTCCTCCGAATTAATTTCCCTACCGATTTTCGTATCATCGGTAAATTTGCAAATGTTGCTACTCAAACCTGAATCTAAATCATTTATATATATTATAAACAACAGAGGTCCCAGGACAGAGCCCTGAGGTACTCCACTAACAACATTATCCCACTCTGACTTAACTCCATTTATACTAACTCTCTGTTTCCTTTGGAATAGCCATGCCCTAATCCAAGTTAATATAGCACCCCCAATACCATGAGCTTCTATTTTTTTAATTAGTCTTTCATGTGGCACTGTATCAAAAGCTTTGCTAAAGTCAAGGTACACAACATCACAATCCTTACCACTTTCAACTGCCTCAACTATGCTGGAATAAAAAGTTAGCAAATATGTTAAACATGAACGGCCATTTGTAAAACCATGTTGCGACTCATTTATTAATTTATGTTTTTCAAGATGGAGACGAATTGTATTTGCAATTATTGATTCAAGTAACTTTCCCACAATAGACGTTAGGCTAGTTGGCCGATAGTTTGACGCAAGTGATCTATCTCCTTTCTTAAAAATTGGTACCACATTAGCTACCTTCCATGACTCTGGCACTCTGCCTGACTCTATTGATTTATTAAATATGGTAAACAGTGGCTCGGAAAGCTCCTCTTTGCATTCTTTAAGCACCCTGGCAAACACTTCATCCGGCCCTGGGGATTTGTTTGGTTTTAGTTTTTCTACTTGTTTAATTACATCCACCCTGGTAACTGCTAAACTAGTCAACCTGTCCTCATCCCCACCCACATAGACTTGTTCGGCTGAAGGCATATTGTTAAGTTCTTCTTTAGTAAATACAGATATAAAATATTTGTTAAAAATAATACTTATCTCCTTGTCATTATCCGTTATTTGACCTGTCTCAGATTTTAATGGACCTATCCTTTCCCTAGTGTTAGTTCGATATAACTGAAAAAACCCTTTAGGATTTGATTTTGCTTGCTCTGCTATGCGAACTTCATAGTTTCTTTTTACTTTCCTAATCTCTTTTTTAACATTTCTAACCAATTGTATGAATTCCTGTTCTAACCTGACTTCCCCATTTTTAATCCTTTTGTACCAAGCTCTCTTTTTACCTATAAGTTTCTTTAAATTATTTGTTATCCACTTTGGTTCATTAGTATTCGATCTATTCAATTTGTATGGTATACTACGTTCCTGTGCTTTGTTTAGAATATTCTTATATAAGTTATATATTAAATCCACATCGAAATCCCCTTTTACGTCACCTGTCGCTGGGTTCATGTCTCGCTCTAAGACCAGCCCACACCCCATACCCAAGACTTTCCAATCTATTTGACCCAAAAAATTTCTTAGGCTATTAAAATCAGCTTTTCGAAAATCTGGCACTTTAACAGAATTTTCTCTTACAGGTCTATTCCATTCTATTCTAAATCTGATTACTTTGTGATCACTGTTCCCTAGCTCATTCCCTATTTCGATGTCATTAATTTTTGTTTCCCTATTAGTTAACACTAAATCTAAAATATTATTTTCCCACGTTGGTTCCTTAATGTGTTGCGTAAGAAAGCAATCGTCAATTAATTCTAGAAAATCTTCTGCTTCACTATTCCCTGTTTTGTTCACCCAGTTTATTCCACTAAAATTAAAGTCACCCATGACATAAATACTGTTAAATCTAGATGCTCTAGATATTTCATCCCATAGATGCTTTGCTTCCATTCTGTCTAAATTTGGTGGCCTATATATAACTCCTATTATAATATTATTTGCTTTTTCGTTTAATTCTATCCAAATAGTTTCTGTGTGTGGCTCAGTTTTGATTCCCTCTTTGAGACAACATTTCAAATTGTCCCTAACATATATGGCTTCTCCCCCTCCTCGTCTAATATATCTATCTGTGTGAAATAGTTTAAATCCATTTATCTGATATTCAGCTAATAGTTCTCTATTTTCTACATTCATCCACGTTTCGGTAAGTGCAATAATATCTATTTTTTCTGTGCAGTCAAGAGCATTTAATTCATAGCTCGTTATCTAGGTCGTATCTTGTAACTCTATCATCACTACCTAACCTCAGAACTTTACATTTATCAGCATTAAACTGCATTTGCCAATCATTTGACCATTTCAAAACCCTATCTAGATCAACTTGAAGTGATAGTGAGTCCTCCTCCGAATTAATTTCCCTACCGATTTTTGTATCATCGGCAAATTTGCAAATGTTGCTACTCAAACGTGAATCTAAATCATTTATATATATTATAAACAACAGAGGTCCCAGGACAGAGCCCTGAGGTACTCCACTAACAACATTATCCCACTCTGACTTAACTCCATTTATACTAACTCTCTGTTTCCTTTGGAATAGCCATGCCCTAATCCAAGTTAATATAGCACCCCCAATACCATGAGCTTCTATTTTTTTAATTAGTCTTTCATGTGGCACTGTATCAAAAGCTTTGCTAAAGTCAAGGTACACAACATCACAATCCTTACCACTATCAACTGCCTCAACTACGCTGGAATAAAAAGTTAGCAAATATGTTAAACATGAACGGCCATTTGTAAAACCATGTTGCGACTCATTTATTAATTTATGTTTTTCAAGATGGAGACGAATTGTATTTGCAATTATTGATTCAAGTAACTTTCCCACAATAGACGTTAAGCTAATTGGCCGATAGTTTGACGCAAGTGATCTATCTCCTTTCTTAAAAATTGGTATCACATTAGCTACCTTCCATGACTCTGGCACTCTGCCTGACTCTATTGATTTATTAAATATGGTAAACAGTGGCTCGGAAAGCTCCTCTTTGCATTCTTTAAGCACCCTGGCAAACACTTCATCCGGCCCTGGGGATTTGTTTGGTTTTAGTTTTTCTACTTGTTTAATTACATCCACCCTGGTAACTGCTAAACTAGTCAACCTGTCCTCATCCCCACCCACATAGACTTGTTCGGCTGAAGGCATATTGTTAAGTTCTTCTTTAGTAAATACAGATATAAAATATTTGTTAAGAATAATACTTATCTCCTTGTCATTATCCGTTATTTGACCTGTCTCAGATTTTAATGGACCTATCCTTTCCCTAGTCTTAGTTCGATATAACTGAAAAAACCATTTAGGATTTGATTTTGCTTGCTCTGCTATGCGAACTTCATAGTTTCTTTTTACTTTCCTAATCTCTTTTTTAACATTTCTAACCAGTTGTATGAATTCCTGTTCTAACCTGACTTCCCCATTTTTAATCCTTTTTTACCAAGCTCTCTTTTTACCTATAAGTTTCTTTAAATTATTTGTTATCCACTTTGGTTCATTAGTATTCGATCTATTCAATTTGTATGGTATACTACGTTCCTGTGCTTTGTTTAGAATATTCTTATATAAGTTATATATTAAATCCACATCGAAATCCCCTTTTACGTCACCTGTCGCTGGGTTCATGTCTCGCTCTAAGACCAGCCCACACCCCATACCCAAGACTTTCCAATCTATTTGACCCAAAAAATTTCTTAGGCTATTAAAATCAGCTTTTCGAAAATCTGGCACTTTAACAGAATTTTCTCTTACAGGTCTATTCCATTCTATTCTAAATCTGATTACTTTGTGATCACTGTTCCCTAGCTCATTCCCTATTTCGATGTCATTAATTTTTGTTTCCCTATTAGTTAACACTAAATCTAAAATATTATTTTCCCACGTTGGTTCCTTAATGTGTTGCGTAAGAAAGCAATCGTCAATTAATTCTAGAAAATCTTCTGCTTCACTATTCCCTGTTTTGTTCACCCAGTTTATTCCACTAAAATTAAAGTCACCCATGACATAAATACTGTTAGATCTAGATGCTCTAGATATTTCATCCCATAGATGCTTTGCTTCCATTCTGTCTAAATTTGGTGGCCTATATATAACTCCTATTATAATATTATTTGCTTTTTCGTTTAATTCTATCCAAATAGTTTCTGTGTGTGGCTCAGTTTTGATTCCCTCTTTGAGACAACATTTCAAATTGTCCCTAACATATATGGCTACTCCCCCTCCTCGTCTAATATATCTATCTGTGTGAAATAGTTTAAATCCATTTATCTGATATTCAGCTAATAGTTCTCTATTTTCTACATTCATCCACGTTTCGGTAAGTGCAATAATATCTATTTTTTCTGTGCAGTCAAGAGCATTTAATTCATAGCTCGTTATCTAGGTCGTATCTTGTAACTCTATCATCACTACCTAACCTCAGAACTTTACATTTATCAGCATTAAACTGCATTTGCCAATCATTTGACCATTTCAAAACCCTATCTAGATCAACTTGAAGTGATAGTGAGTCCTCCTCCGAATTAATTTCCCTACCGATTTTCGTATCATCGGTAAATTTGCAAATGTTGCTACTCAAACGTGAATCTAAATCATTTATATATATTATAAACAACAGAGGTCCCAGGACAGAGCCCTGAGGTACTCCACTAACAACATTATCCCACTCTGACTTAACTCCATTTATACTAACTCTCTGTTTCCTTTGGAATAGCCATGCCCTAATCCAAGTTAATATAGCACCCCCAATACCATGAGCTTCTATTTTTTTAATTAGTCTTTCATGTGGCACTGTATCAAAAGCTTTGCTAAAGTCAAGGTACACAACATCACAATCCTTACCACTTTCAACTGCCTCAACTATGCTGGAATAAAAAGTAAGCAAATATGTTAAACATGAACGGCCATTTGTAAAACCATGTTGCGACTCATTTATTAATTTATGTTTTTCAAGATGGAGACGAATTGTATTTGCAATTATTGATTCAAGTAACTTTCCCACAATAGACGTTAGGCTAGTTGGCCGATAGTTTGACGCAAGTGATCTATCTCCTTTCTTAAAAATTGGTACCACATTAGCTACCTTCCATGACTCTGGCACTCTGCCTGACTCTATTGATTTATTAAATATGGTAAACAGTGGCTCGGAAAGCTCCTCTTTGCATTCTTTAAGCACCCTGGCAACCACTTCATCCGGCCCTGGGGATTTGTTTGGTTTTAGTTTTTCTACTTGTTTAATTACATCCACCCTGGTAACTGCTAAACTAGTCAACCTGTCCTCATCCCCACCCACATAGACTTGTTCGGCTGAAGGCATATTGTTAAGTTCTTCTTTAGTAAATACAGATATAAAATATTTGTTAAAATAATACTTATCTCCTTGTCATTATCCGTTATTTGACCTGTCTCAGATTTTAATGGACCTATCCTTTCCCTAGTCTTAGTTCGATATAACTGAAAAAAACCTTTAGGATTTGATTTTGCTTGCTCTGCTATGCGAACTTCATAGTTTCTTTTTGCTTTCCTAATCTCTTTTTTTAACATTTCTAACCAGTTGTATGAATTCATGTTCTAACCTGACTTCCCCATTCTTAATCCTTTTGTACCAAGCTCTCTTTTTACCTATAAGTTTCTTTAAATTATTTGTTATCCACTTTGGTTCATTAGTATTCGATCTATTCAATTTGTATGGTATACTACGTTCCTGTGCTTTGTTTAGAATATTCTTATATAAGTTATATATTAAATCCACATCGAAATCCCCTTTTACGTGACCTGTCGCTGGGTTCATGTCTCGCTCTAAGACCGGCCCACACCCCATACCCAAGACTTTCCAATCTATTTGACCCAAAAAATTTCTTAGGCTATTAAAATCAGCTTTTCGAAAATCTGGCACTTTAACAGAATTTTCTCCTACAGGTCTATTCCATTCTATTCTAAATCTGATTACTTTGTGATCACTGTTCCCTAGCTCATTCCCTATTTCGATGTCATTAATTTGTGTTTCCCTATTAGTTAACACTAAATCTAAAATATTATTTTCCCACGTTGGTTCCTTAATGTGTTGCGTAAGAAAGCAATCGTCAATTAATTCTAGAAAATCTTCTGCTTCACTATTCCCTGTTTTGTTCACCCAGTTTATTCCACTAAAATTAAAGTCACCCATGACATAAATACTGTTAGATCTAGATGCTCTAGATATTTCATCCCATAGATGCTTTGCTTCCATTCTGTCTAAATTTGGTGGCCTATATATAACTCCTATTATAATATTATTTGCTTTTTCGTTTAATTCTATCCAAATTGTTTCTGTGTGTGGCTCAGTTTTGATTCCCTCTTTGAGACTACATTTCAAATTGTCCCTAACATATATGGCTACTCCCCCTCCTCGTCTAATATATCTATCTGTGTGAAATAGTTTAAATCCATTTATCTGATATTCAGCTAATAGTTCTCTATTTTCTACATTCATCCACTTTTCGGTAAGTGCAATAATATCTATTTTTTCTGTGCAGACAAGAGCATTTAATTCATAGCTCGTTATCTAGCTCGTATCTTGTAACTCTATCATTACTACCTAGCCTCAGAACTTTACATTTATCAGCATTAAACTGCATTTGCCAATCATTTGACCATTTCAAAACCCTATCTAGATCAACTTGAAGTGATAGTGAGTCCTCCTCCGAATTAATTTCCCTACCGATTTTTGTATCATCGGCAAATTTGCAAATGTTGCTACTCAAACGTGAATCTAAATCATTTATATATATTATAAACAACAGAGGTCCCAGGACAGAGCCCTGAGGTACTCCACTAACAACATTATCCCACTCTGACTTAACTCCATTTATACTAACTCTCTGTTTCCTTTGGAATAGCCATGCCCTAATCCAAGTTAATATAGCACCCCCAATACCATGAGCTTCTATTTTTTTAATTAGTCTTTCATGTGGCACTGTATCAAAAGCTTTGCTAAAGTCAAGGTACACAACATCACAATCCTTACCACTTTCAACTGCCTCAACTATGCTGGAATAAAAAGTTAGCAAATATGTTAAACATGAACGGCCATTTGTAAAACCATGTTGCGACTCATTTATTAATTTATGTTTTTCAAGATGGAGACGAATTGTATTTGCAATTATTGATTCAAGTAACTTTCCCACAATAGACGTTAGGCTAGTTGGCCGATAGTTTGACGCAAGTGATCTATCTCCTTTCTTAAAAATTGGTACCACATTAGCTACCTTCCATGACTCTGGCACTCTGCCTGACTCTATTGATTTATTAAATATGGTAAACAGTGGCTCGGAAAGCTCCTCTTTGCATTCTTTAAGCACCCTGGCAAACACTTCATCCGGCCCTGGGGATTTGTTTGGTTTTAGTTTTTCTACTTGTTTAATTACATCCACCCTGGTAACTGCTAAACTAGTCAACCTGTCCTCATCCCCACCCACATAGGCTTGTTCGGCTGAAGGCATATTGTTAAGTTCTTCTTTAGTAAATACAGATATAAAATATTTGTTAAAAATAATACTTATCTCCTTGTCATTATCCGTTATTTGACCTGTCTCAGATTTTAATGGACCTATCCTTTCCCTAGTCTTAGTTCGATATAACTGAAAAAAACCTTTAGGATTTGATTTTGCTTGCTCTGCTATGCGAACTTCATAGTTTCTTTTTACTTTCCTAATCTCTTTTTTAACATTTCTAACCAGTTGTATGAATTCCTGTTCTAACCTGACTTCCCCATTTTTAATCCTTTTGTACCAAGCTCTCTTTTTACCTATAAGTTTCTTTAAATTATTTGTTATCCACTTTGGTTCATTAGTATTCGATCTATTCAATTTGTATGGTATACTACGTTCCTGTGCTTTGTTTAGAATATTCTTATATAAGTTATATATTAAATCCACATCGAAATCCCCTTTTACGTCACCTGTCGCTGGGTTCATGTCTCGCTCTAAGACCAGCCCACACCCCATACCCAAGACTTTCCAATCTATTTGACCCAAAAAATTTCTTAGGCTATTAAAATCAGCTTTTCGAAAATCTAGCACTTTAACAGAATTTTCTCCTACAGGTCTATTCCATTCTATTCTAAATCTGATTACTTTGTGATCACTGTTCCCTAGCTCATTCCCTATTTCGATGTCATTAATTTTTGTTTCCCTATTAGTTAACACTAAATCTAAAATATTATTTTCCCACGTTGGTTCCTTAATGTGTTGCGTAAGAAAGCAATCGTCAATTAATTCTAGAAAACCTTCTGCTTCACTATTCCCTGTTTTGTTCACCCAGTTTATTCCACTAAAATTAAAGTCACCCATGACATAAATACTGTTAAATCTAGATGCTCTAGATATTTCATCCCATAGATGCTTTGCTTCCATTCTGTCTAAATTTGGTGGCCTATATATAACTCCTATTATAATATTATTTGCTTTTTCGTTTAATCCTATCCAAATAGTTACTGTGTGTGGCTCAGTTTTGATTCCCTCTTTGAGACAACATTTCAAATTGTCCCTAACATATATGGCTACTCCCCCTCCTCGTCTAATATATCTATCTGTGTGAAATAGTTTAAATCCATTTATCTGATATTCAGCTAATAGTTCTCTATTTTCTACATTCATCCACGTTTCGGTAAGTGCAATAATATCTATTTTTTCTGTGCAGTCAAGAGCATTTAATTCATAGCTCGTTATCTAGGTCGTATCTTGTAACTCTATCATCACTACCTAACCTCAGAACTTTACATTTATCAGCATTAAACTGCATTTGCCAATCATTTGACCATTTCAAAACCCTATCTAGATCAACTTGAAGTGATAGTGAGTCCTCCTCCGAATTAATTTCCCTACCGATTTTCGTATCATTGGCAAATTTGCAAATGTTGCTACTCAAACGTGAATCTAAATCATTTATATATATTATAAACAGCAGAGGTCCCAGGACAGAGCCCTAAGGTACTCCACTAACAACATTATCCCACTCTGACTTAACTCCATTTATACTAACTCTCTGTTTCCTTTGGAATAGCCATGCCCTAATCCAAGTTAATATAGCACCCCCAATACCATGAGCTTCTATTTTTTTAATTAGTCTTTCATGTGGCACTGTATCAAAAGCTTTGCTAAAGTCAAGGTACACAACATCACAATCCTTACCACTATCAACTGCCTCAACTACGCTGGAATAAAAAGTTAGCAAATATGTTAAACATGAACGGCCATTTGTAAAACCATGTTGCGACTCATTTATTAATTTATGTTTTTCAAGATGGAGACGAATTGTATTTGCAATTATTGATTCAAGTAACTTTCCCACAATAGACGTTAAGCTAATTGGCCGATAGTTTGACGCAAGTGATCTATCTCCTTTCTTAAAAATTGGTATCACATTAGCTACCTTCCATGACTCTGGCACTCTGCCTGACTCTATTGATTTATTAAATATGGTAAACAGTGGCTCGGAAAGCTCCTCTTTGCATTCTTTAAGCACCCTGGCAAACACTTCATCCGGCCCTGGGGATTTGTTTGGTTTTAGTTTTTCTACTTGTTTAATTACATCCACCCTGGTAACTGCTAAACTAGTCAACCTGTCCTCATCCCCACCCACATAGACTTGTTCGGCTGAAGGCATATTGTTAAGTTCTTCTTTAGTAAATACAGATATAAAATATTTGTTAAAAATAATACTTATCTCCTTGTCATTATCCGTTATTTGACCTGTCTCAGATTTTAATGGACCTATCCTTTCCCTAGTCTTAGTTCGATATAACTGAAAAAACCATTTAGGATTTGATTTTGCTTGCTCTGCTATGCGAACTTCATAGTTTCTTTTTACTTTCCTAATCTCTTTTTTAACATTTCTAACCAGTTGTATGAATTCCTGTTCTAACCTGACTTCCCCATTTTTAATCCTTTTTTACCAAGCTCTCTTTTTACCTATAAGTTTCTTTAAATTATTTGTTATCCACTTTGGTTCATTAGTATTCGATCTATTCAATTTGTATGGTATACTACGTTCCTGTGCTTTGTTTAGAATATTCTTATATAAGTTATATATTAAATCCACATCGAAATCCCCTTTTACGTCACCTGTCGCTGGGTTCATGTCTCGCTCTAAGACCAGCCCACACCCCATACCCAAGACTTTCCAATCTATTTGACCCAAAAAATTTCTTAGGCTATTAAAATCAGCTTTTCGAAAATCTGGCACTTTAACAGAATTTTCTCTTACAGGTCTATTCCATTCTATTCTAAATCTGATTACTTTGTGATCACTGTTCCCTAGCTCATTCCCTATTTCGATGTCATTAATTTTTGTTTCCCTATTAGTTAACACTAAATCTAAAATATTATTTTCCCACGTTGGTTCCTTAATGTGTTGCGTAAGAAAGCAATCGTCAATTAATTCTAGAAAATCTTCTGCTTCACTATTCCCTGTTTTGTTCACCCAGTTTATTCCACTAAAATTAAAGTCACCCATGACATAAATACTGTTAAATCTAGATGCTCTAGATATTTCATCCCATAGATGCTTTGCTTCCATTCTGTCTAAATTTGGTGGCCTATATATAACTCCTATTATAATATTATTTGCTTTTTCGTTTAATTCTTTCCAAATAGTTTCTGTGTGTGGCTCAGTTTTGATTCCCTCTTTGAGACAACATTTCAAATTGTCCCTAACATATATGGCTTCTCCCCCTCCTCGTCTAATATATCTATCTGTGTGAAATAGTTTAAATCCATTTATCTGATATTCAGCTAATAGTTCTCTATTTTCTACATTCATCCACGTTTCGGTAAGTGCAATAATATCTATTTTTTCTGTGCAGTCAAGAGCATTTAATTCATAGCTCGTTATCTAGGTCGTATCTTGTAACTCTATCATCACTACCTAACCTCAGAACTTTACATTTATCAGCATTAAACTGCATTTGCCAATCATTTGACCATTTCAAAACCCTATCTAGATCAACTTGAAGTGATAGTGAGTCCTCCTCCGAATTAATTTCCCTACCGATTTTTGTATCATCGGCAAATTTGCAAATGTTGCTACTCAAACGTGAATCTAAATCATTTATATATATTATAAACAACAGAGGTCCCAGGACAGAGCCCTGAGGTACTCCACTAACAACATTATCCCACTCTGACTTAACTCCATTTATACTAACTCTCTGTTTCCTTTGGAATAGCCATGCCCTAATCCAAGTTAATATAGCACCCCCAATACCATGAGCTTCTATTTTTTTAATTAGTCTTTCATGTGGCACTGTATCAAAAGCTTTGCTAAAGTCAAGGTACACAACATCACAATCCTTACCACTTTCAACTGCCTCAACTATGCTGGAATAAAAAGTTAGCATATATGTTAAACATGAACGGCCATTTGTAAAACCATGTTGCGACTCATTTATTAATTTATGTTTTTCAAGATGGAGACGAATTGTATTTGCAATTATTGATTCAAGTAACTTTCCCACAATAGACGTTAGGCTAGTTGGCCGATAGTTTGACGCAAGTGATCTATCTCCTTTCTTAAAAATTGGTACCACATTAGCTACCTTCCATGACTCTGGCACTCTGCCTGACTCTATTGATTTATTAAATATGGTAAACAGTGGCTCGGAAAGCTCCTCTTTGCATTCTTTAAGCACCCTGGCAAACACTTCATCCGGCCCTGGGGATTTGTTTGGTTTTAGTTTTTCTACTTGTTTAATTACATCCACCCTGGTAACTGCTAAACTAGTCAACCTGTCCTCATCCCCACCCACATAGGCTTGTTCGGCTGAAGGCATATTGTTAAGTTCTTCTTTAGTAAATACAGATATAAAATATTTGTTAAAAATAATACTTATCTCCTTGTCATTATCCGTTATTTGACCTGTCTCAGATTTTAATGGACCTATCCTTTCCCTAGTCTTAGTTCGATATAACTGAAAAAAACCTTTAGGATTTGATTTTGCTTGCTCTGCTATGCGAACTTCATAGTTTCTTTTTACTTTCCTAATCTCTTTTTTAACATTTCTAACCAGTTGTATGAATTCCTGTTCTAACCTGACTTCCCCATTTTTAATCCTTTTGTACCAAGCTCTCTTTTTACCTATAGGTTTCTTTAAATTATTTGTTATCCACTTTGGTTCATTAGTATTCGATCTATTCAATTTGTATGGTATACTACGTTCCTGTGCTTTGTTTAGAATATTCTTATATAAGTTATATATTAAATCCACATCGAAATCCCCTTTTACGTCACCTGTCGCTGGGTTCATGTCTCGCTCTAAGACCAGCCCACACCCCATACCCAAGACTTTCCAATCTATTTGACCCAAAAAATTTCTTAGGCTATTAAAATCAGCTTTTCGAAAATCTAGCACTTTAACAGAATTTTCTCCTACAGGTCTATTCCATTCTATTCTAAATCTGATTACTTTGTGATCACTGTTCCCTAGCTCATTCCCTATTTCGATGTCATTTAATTTTGTTTCCCTATTATTTAACACTAAATCTAAAATATTATTTTCCCACGTTGGTTCCTTAATGTGTTGCGTAAGAAAGCAATCGTCAATTAATTCTAGAAAATCTTCTGCTTCACTATTCCCTGTTTTGTTCACCCAGTTTATTCCACTAAAATTAAAGTCACCCATGACATAAATACTGTTAAATCTAGATGCTCTAGATATTTCATCCCATAGATGCTTTGCTTCCATTCTGTCTAAATTTGGTGGCCTATATATAACTCCTATTATAATATTATTTGCTTTTTCGTTTAATTCTATCCAAATAGTTTCTGTGTGTGGCTCAGTTTTGATTCCCTCTTTGAGACAACATTTCAAATTGTCCCTAACATATATGGCTACTCCCCCTCCTCGTCTAATATATCTATCTGTGTGAAATAGTTTAAATCCATTTATCTGATATTCAGCTAATAGTTCTCTATTTTCTACATTCATCCACGTTTCGGTAAGTGCAATAATATCTATTTTTTCTGTGCAGTCAAGAGCATTTAATTCATAGCTCGTTATCTAGGTCGTATCTTGTAACTCTATCATCACTACCTAACCTCAGAACTTTACATTTATCAGCATTAACTGCATTTGCCAATCATTTGACCATTTCAAAACCCTATCTAGATCAACTTGAAGTGATAGTGAGTCCTCCTCCGAATTAATTTCCCTACCGATTTTCGTATCATCGGCAAATTTGCAAATGTTGCTACTCAAACGTGAATCTAAATCATTTATATATATTATAAACAGCAGAGGTCCCAGGACAGAGCCCTGAGGTACTCCACTAACAACATTATCCCACTCTGACTTAACTCCATTTATACTAACTCTCTGTTTGCTTTGGAATAGCCATGCCCTAATCCAAGTTAATATAGCACCCCCAATACCATGAGCTTCTATTTTTTTAATTAGTCTTTCATGTGGTACTGTATCAAAAGCTTTTCTAAAGTCAAGGTACACAACATCACAATCCTTACCACTATCAACTGCCTCAACTATGCTGGAATAAAAAGTTAGCAAATATGTTAAACATGAACGGCCATTTGTAAAACCATGTTGCGACTCATTTATTAATTTATGTTTTTCAAGATGGAGACGAATTGTATTTGCAATTATTGATTCAAGTAACTTTCCCACAATAGACGTTAAGCTAATTGGCCGATAGTTTGACGCAAGTGATCTATCTCCTTTCTTAAAAATTGGTATCACATTAGCTACCTTCCATGACTCTGGCACTCTGCCTGACTCTATTGATTTATTAAATATGGTAAACAGTGGCTCGGAAAGCTCCTCTTTGCATTCTTTAAGCACCCTGGCAAACACTTCATCCGGCCCTGGGGATTTGTTTGGTTTTAGTTTTTCTACTTGTTTAATTACATCCACCCTGGTAACTGCTAAACTAGTCAACCTGTCCTCATCCCCACCCACATAGACTTGTTCGGCTGAAGGCATATTGTTAAGTTCTTCTTTAGTAAATACAGATATAAAATATTTGTTAAAAATAATACTTATCTCCTTGTCATTATCCGTTATTTGACCTGTCTCAGATTTTAATGGACCTATCCTTTCCCTAGTCTTAGTTCGATATAACTGAAAAAACCATTTAGGATTTGATTTTGCTTGCTTTGCTATGCGAACTTCATAGTTTCTTTTTACTTTCCTAATCTCTTTTTTAACATTTCTAACCAGTTGTATGAATTCCTGTTCTAACCTGACTTCCCCATTTTTAATCCTTTTGTACCAAGCTCTCTTTTTACCTATAAGTTTCTTTAAATTATTTGTTATCCACTTTGGTTCATTAGTATTCGATCTATTCAATTTGTATGGTATACTACGTTCCTGTGCTTTGTTTAGAATATTCTTATATAAGTTATATATTAAATCCACATCGAAATCCCCTTTTACGTCACCTGTCGCTGGGTTCATGTCTCGCTTTAAGACCAGCCCACACCCCATACCCAAGACTTTCCAATCTATTTGACCCAAAAAATTTCTTAGGCTATTAAAATCAGCTTTTCGAAAATCTGGCACTTTAACAGAATTTTCTCCTACAGGTCTATTCCATTCTATTCTAAATCTGATTACTTTGTGATCACTGTTCCCTAGCTCATTCCCTATTTCGATGTCATTAATTTTTGTTTCCCTATTAGTTAACACTAAATCTAAAATATTATTTTCCCACGTTGGTTCCTTAATGTGTTGCGTAAGAAAGCAATCGTCAATTAATTCTAGAAAATCTTCTGCTTCACTATTCCCTGTTTTGTTCACCCAGTTTATTCCACTAAAATTAAAGTCACCC
Organism: Procambarus clarkii; assembly: GCF_040958095.1. Classification (NCBI taxonomy): domain Eukaryota; kingdom Metazoa; phylum Arthropoda; class Malacostraca; order Decapoda; family Cambaridae; genus Procambarus; species Procambarus clarkii. The sequence goes on from NC_091192.1 coordinate 8,091,071, forward strand.
ATGACATAAATACTGTTAAATCTAGATGCTCTAGATATTTCATCCCATAGATGCTTTGCTTCCATTCTGTCTAAATTTGGTGGCCTATATATAACTCCTATTATAATATTATTTGCTTTTTCGTTTAATTCTATCCAAATAGTTTCTGTGTGTGGCTCAGTTTTGATTCCCTCTTTGAGACAACATTTCAAATTGTCCCTAACATATATGGCTACTCCCCCTCCTCGTCTAATATATCTATCTGTGTGAAATAGTTTAAATCCATTTATCTGATATTCAGCTAATAGTTCTCTATTTTCTACATTCATCCACGTTTCGGTAAGTGCAATAATATCTATTTTTTCTGTGCAGTCAAGAGCATTTAATTCATAGCTCGTTATCTAGGTCGTATCTTGTAACTCTATCATCACTACCTAACCTCAGAACTTTACATTTATCAGCATTAAACTGCATTTGCCAATCATTTGACCATTTCAAAACCCTATCTAGATCAACTTGAAGTGATAGTGAGTCCTGCTCCGAATTAATTTCCCTACCGATTTTCGTATCATCGGCAAATTTGCAAATGTTGCTACTCAAACGTGAATCTAAATCATTTATATATATTATAAACAGCAGAGGTCCCAGGACAGAGCCCTGAGGTACTCCACTAACAACATTATCCCACTCTGACTTAACTCCATTTATACTAACTCTCTGTTTGCTTTGGAATAGCCATGCCCTATTCCAAGTTAATATAGCACCCCCAATACCATGAGCTTCTATTTTTTTAATTAGTCTTTCATGTGGCACTGTATCAAAAGCTTTTCTAAAGTCAAGGTACACAACATCACAATCCTTACCACTATCAACTGCCTCAACTATGCTGGAATAAAAAGTTAGCAAATATGTTAAACATGAACGGCCATTTGTAAAACCATGTTGCGACTCATTTATTAATTTATGTTTTTCAAGATGGAGACGAATTGTATTTGCAATTATTGATTCAAGTAACTTTCCCACAATAGACGTTAGGCTAATTGGCCGATAGTTTGACGCAAGTGATCTATCTCCTTTCTTAAAAATTGGTATCACATTAGCTACCTTCCATGACTCTGGCACTCTGCCTGACTCTATTGATTTATTAAATATGGTAAACAGTGGCTCGGAAAGCTCCTCTTTGCATTCTTTAAGCACCCTGGCAAACACTTCATCCGGCCCTGGGGATTTGTTTGGTTTTAGTTTTTCTACTTGTTTAATTACATCCACCCTGGTAACTGCTAAACTAGTCAACCTGTCCTCATCCCCACCCAATAGACTTGTTCGGCTGAAGGCATATTGTTAAGTTCTTCTTTAGTAAATACAGATATAAAATATTTGTTAAAAATAATACTCATCTCCTTGTCATTATCCGTTATTTGACCTGTCTCAGATTTTAATGGACCTATCCTTTCCCTAGTCTTAGTTCGATATAACTGAAAAAAACCTTTAGGATTTGATTTTGCTTGCTCTGCTATGCGAACTTCATAGTTTCTTTTTGCTTTCCTAATCTCTTTTTTTAACATTTCTAACCAGTTGTATGAATTCATGTTCTAACCTGACTTCCCCATTCTTAATCCTTTTGTACCAAGCTCTCTTTTTACCTATAACTTTCTTTAAATTATTTGTTATCCACTTTGGTTCATTAGTATTCGATCTATTCAATTTGTATGGTATACTACGTTCCTGTGCTTTGTTTAGAATATTCTTATATAAGTTATATATTAAATCCACATCGAAATCCCCTTTTACGTCACCTGTCGCTGGGTTCATGTCTCGCTCTAAGACCGGCCCACACCCCATACCCAAGACTTTCCAATCTATTTGGCCCAAAAAATTTCTTAGGCTATTAAAATCAGCTTTTCGAAAATCTGGCACTTTAACAGAATTTTCTCCTACAGGTCTATTCCATTCTATGCTAAAACTGATTACTTTGTGATCACTGTTCCCTAGCTCATTCCCTATTTCGATGTCATTAATTTGTGTTTCCCTATTAGTTAACACTAAATCTAAAATATTATTTTCCCACGTTGGTTCCTTAATGTGTTGCGTAAGAAAGCAATCGTCAATTAATTCTAGAAAATCTTCTGCTTCACAATTCCCTGTTTTGTTCACCCAGTTTATTCCACTAAAATTAAAGTCACCCATGACATAAATACTGTTAGATCTAGATGCTCTAGATATTTCATCCCATAGATGCTTTGCTTCCATTCTGTCTAAATTTGGTGGCCTATATATAACTCCTATTATAATATTATTTGCTTTTTCGTTTAATTCTATCCAAATAGTTTCTGTGTGTGGCTCAGTTTTGATTCCCTCTTTGAGACTACATTTCAAATTGTCCCTAACATATATGGCTACTCCCCCTCCTCGTCTAATATATCTATCTGTGTGAAATAGTTTAAATCCATTTATCTGATATTCAGCTAATAGTTCTCTATTTTCTACATTCATCCACGTTTCGGTAAGTGCAATAATATCTATTTTTTTCTGTGCAGACAAGAGCATTTAATTCATAGCTCGTTATCTAGCTCGTATCTTGTAACTCTATCATTACTACCTAGCCTCAGAACTTTACATTTATCAGCATTAAACTGCATTTGCCAATCATTTGACCATTTCAAAACCCGATCTAGATCAACTTGAAGTGATAGTGAGTCCTCCTCCGAATTAATTTCCCTACCGATTTTCGTATCATCGGTAAATTTGCAAATGTTGCTACTCAAACCTGAATCTAAATCATTTATATATATTATAAACAACAGAGGTCCCAGGACAGAGCCCTGAGGTACTCCACTAACAACATTATCCCACTCTGACTTAACTCCATTTATACTAACTCTCTGTTTCCTTTGGAATAGCCATGCCCTAATCCAAGTTAATATAGCACCCCCAATACCATGAGCTTCTATTTTTTTAATTAGTCTTTCATGTGGCACTGTATCAAAAGCTTTGCTAAAGTCAAGGTACACAACATCACAATCCTTACCACTTTCAACTGCCTCAACTATGCTGGAATAAAAAGTTAGCAAATATGTTAAACATGAACGGCCATTTGTAAAACCATGTTGCGACTCATTTATTAATTTATGTTTTTCAAGATGGAGACGAATTGTATTTGCAATTATTGATTCAAGTAACTTTCCCACAATAGACGTTAGGCTAGTTGGCCGATAGTTTGACGCAAGTGATCTATCTCCTTTCTTAAAAATTGGTACCACATTAGCTACCTTCCATGACTCTGGCACTCTGCCTGACTCTATTGATTTATTAAATATGGTAAACAGTGGCTCGGAAAGCTCCTCTTTGCATTCTTTAAGCACCCTGGCAAACACTTCATCCGGCCCTGGGGATTTGTTTGGTTTTAGTTTTTCTACTTGTTTAATTACATCCACCCTGGTAACTGCTAAACTAGTCAACCTGTCCTTATCCCCACCCACATAGACTTGTTCGGCTGAAGGCATATTGTTAAGTTCTTCTTTAGTAAATACAGATATAAAATATTTGTTAAAAATAATACTTATCTCCTTGTCATTATCCGTTATTTGACCTGTCTCAGATTTTAATGGACCTATCCTTTCCCTAGTCTTAGTTCGATATAACTGAAAAAACCCTTTAGGATTTGATTTTGCTTGCTCTGCTATGCGAACTTCATAGTTTCTTTTTACTTTCCTAATCTCTTTTTTAACATTTCTAACCAGTTGTATGAATTCCTGTTCTAACCTGACTTCCCCATTTTTAATCCTTTTGTACCAAGCTCTCTTTTTACCTATAAGTTTCTTTAAATTATTTGTTATCCACTTTGGTTCATTAGTATTCGATCTATTCAATTTGTATGGTATACTACGTTCCTGTGCTTTGTTTAGAATATTCTTATATAAGTTATATATTAAATCCACATCGAAATCCCCTTTTACGTCACCTGTCGCTGGGTTCATGTCTCGCTCTAAGACCAGCCCACACCCCATACCCAAGACTTTCCAATCTATTTGACCCAAAAAATTTCTTAGGCTATTAAAATCAGCTTTTCGAAAATCTGGCACTTTAACAGAATTTTCTCCTACAGGTCTATTCCATTCTATTCTAAATCTGATTACTTTGTGATCACTGTTCCCTAGCTCATTCCCTATTTCGATGTCATTAATTTTTGTTTCCCTATTAGTTAACACTAAATCTAAAATATTATTTTCCCACGTTGGTTCCTTAATGTGTTGCGTAAGAAAGCAATCGTCAATTAATTCTAGAAAACCTTCTGCTTCACTATTCCCTGTTCTGTTCACCCAGTTTATTCCACTAAAATTAAAGTCACCCATGACATAAATACTGTTAAATCTAGATGCTCTAGATATTTCATCCCATAGATGCTTTGCTTCCATTCTGTCTAAATTTGGTGGCCTATATATAACTCCTATTATAATATTATTTGCTTTTTCGTTTAATCCTATCCAAATAGTTACTGTGGGTGGCTCAGTTTTGATTCCCTCTTTGAGACAACATTTCAAATTGTCCCTAACATATATGGCTACTCCCCCTCCTCGTCTAATATATCTATCTGTGTGAAATAGTTTAAATCCATTTATCTGATATTCAGCTAATAGTTCTCTATTTTCTACATTCATCCACGTTTCGGTAAGTACAATAATATCTATTTTTTCTGTGCAGTCAAGAGCATTTAATTCATAGCTCGTTATCTAGGTCGTATCTTGTAACTCTGTCATCACTACCTAACCTCAGAACTTTACATTTATCAGCATTAAACTGCATTTGCCAATCATTTGACCATTTCAAAACCCTATCTAGATCAACTTGAAATGATAGTGAGTCCTCCTCCGAATTAATTTCCCTACCGATTTTCGTATCATCGGCAAATTTGCAAATGTTGCTACTCAAACGTGAATCTAAATCATTTATATATATTATAAACAGCAGAGGTCCCAGGACAGAGCCCTGAGGTACTCCACTAACAACATTATCCCACTCTGACTTAACTCCATTTATACTAACTCTCTGTTTCCTTTGGAATAGCCATGCCCTAATCCAAGTTAATATAGCACCCCCAATACCATGAGCTTCTATTTTTTTAATTAGTCTTTCATGTGGCACTGTATCAAAAGCTTTGCTAAAGTCAAGGTACACAACATCACAATCCTTACCACTATCAACTCCCTCAACTATGCTGGAATAAAAAGTTAGCAAATATGTTAAACATGAACGGCCATTTGTAAAACTATGTTGCGACTCATTTATTAATTTATGTTTTTCAAGATGGAGACGAATTGTATTTGCAATTATTGATTCAAGTAACTTTCCCACAATAGACGTTAAGCTAATTGGCCGATAGTTTGACGCAAGTGATCTATCTCCTTTCTTAAAAATTGGTATCACATTAGCTACCTTCCATGACTCTGGCACTCTGCCTGACTCTATTGATTTATTAAATATGGTAAACAGTGGCTCGGAAAGCTCCTCTTTGCATTCTTTAAGCACCCTGGCAAACACTTCATCCGGCCCTGGGGATTTGTTTGGTTTTAGTTTTTCTACTTGTTTAATTACATCCACCCTGGTAACTGCTAAACTAGTCAACCTGTCCTCATCCCCACCCACATAGACTTGTTCGGCTGAAGGCATATTGTTAAGTTCTTCTTTAGTAAATACAGATATAAAATATTTGTTAAAAATAATACTTATCTCCTTGTCATTATCCGTTATTTGACCTGTCTCAGATTTTAATGGACCTATCCTTTCCCTAGTCTTAGTTCGATATAACTGAAAAAACCATTTAGGATTTGATTTTGCTTGCCCTGCTATGCGAACTTCATAGTTTCTTTTTACTTTCCTAATCTCTTTTTTAACATTTCTAACCAGTTGTATGAATTCCTGTTCTAACCTGACTTCCCCATTTTTAATCCTTTTGTACCAAGCTCTCTTTTTACCTATAAGTTTCTTTAAATTATTTGTTATCCACTTTGGTTCATTAGTATTCGATCTATTCAATTTGTATGGTATACTACGTTCCTGTGCTTTGTTTAGAATATTCTTATATAAGTTATATATTAAATCCACATCGAAATCCCCTTTTACGTCACCTGTCGCTGGGTTCATGTCTCGCTCTAAGACCAGCCCACACCCCATACCCAAGACTTTCCAATCTATTTGACCCAAAAAATTTCTTAGGCTATTAAAATCAGCTTTTCGAAAATCTGGCACTTTAACAGAATTTTCTCCTACAGGTCTATTCCATTCTATTCTAAATCTGATTACTTTGTGATCACTGTTCCCTAGCTCATTCCCTATTTCGATGTCATTAATTTTTGTTTCCCTATTAGTTAACACTAAATCTAAAATATTATTTTCCCACGTTGGTTCCTTAATGTGTTGCGTAAGAAAGCAATCGTCAATTAATTCTAGAAAATCTTCTGCTTCACAATTCCCTGTTTTGTTCACCCAGTTTATTCCACTAAAATTAAAGTCACCCATGACATAAATACTGTTAAATCTAGATGCTCTAGATATTTCATCCCATAGATGCTTTGCTTCCATTCTGTCTAAATTTGGTGGCCTATATATAACTCCTATTATAATATTATTTGCTTTTTCGTTTAATTCTATCCAAATAGTTTCTGTGTGTGGCTCAGTTTTGATTCCCTCTTTGAGACAACATTTCAAATTGTCCCTAACATATATGGCTACTCCCCCTCCTCGTCTAATATATCTATCTGTGTGAAATAGTTTAAATCCATTTATCTGATATTCAGCTAATAGTTCTCTATTTTCTACATTCATCCACGTTTCGGTAAGTGCAATAATATCTATTTTTTCTGTGCAGTCAAGAGCATTTAATTCATAGCTCGTTATCTAGGTCGTATCTTGTAACTCTATCATCACTACCTAACCTCAGAACTTTACATTTATCAGCATTAAACTGCATTTGCCAATCATTTGACCATTTCAAAACCCTATCTAGATCAACTTGAAGTGATAGTGAGTCCTCCTCCGAATTAATTTCCCTACCGATTTTCGTATCATCGGCAAATTTGCAAATGTTGCTACTCAAACGTGAATCTAAATCATTTATATATATTATAAACAGCAGAGGTCCCAGGACAGAGCCCTGAGGTACTCCACTAACAACATTATCCCACTCTGACTTAACTCCATTTATACTAACTCTCTGTTTGCTTTGGAATAGCCATGCCCTAATCCAAGTTAATATAGCACCCCCAATACCATGAGCTTCTATTTTTTTAATTAGTCTTTCATGTGGCACTGTATCAAAAGCTTTGCTAAAGTCAAGGTACACAACATCATAATCCTTACCACTATCAACTGCCTCAACTATGCTGGAATAAAAAGTTAGCAAATATGTTAAACATGAACGGCCATTTGTAAAACCATGTTGCGACTCATTTATTAATTTATGTTTTTCAAGATGGAGACGAATTGTATTTGCAATTATTGATTCAAGTAACTTTCCCACAATAGACGTTAGGCTAATTGGCCGATAGTTTGACGCAAGTGATCTATCTCCTTTCTTAAAAATTGGTACCACATTAGCTACCTTCCATGACTCTGGCACTCTGCCTGACTCTATTATTTATTAAATATGGTAAACAGTGGCTCGGAAAGCTCCTCTTTGCATTCTTTAAGCACCCTGGCAAACACTTCATCCGGCCCTGGGGATTTGTTTGGTTTTAGTTTTTCTTTTTGTTTAATTACATCCAGCCTGGTAACTGTTAAACTAGTCAACCTGTCCTCATCCCCACCCACATAGACTTGTTCGGCTGAAGGCATATTGTTAAGTTCTTCTTTAGTAAATACAGATATAAAATATTTGTTAAAAATAATACTCATCTCCTTGTCATTATCCGTTATTTGACCTGTCTCAGATTTTAATGGACCTATCCTTTCCCTAGTCTTAGTTCGATATAACTGAAAAAAACCTTTAGGATTTGATTTTGCTTGCTCTGCTATGCGAACTTCATAGTTTCTTTTTGCTTTCCTAATCTCTTTTTTAACATTTCTAACCAGTTGTATGAATTCCTGTTCTAACCTGACTTCCCCATTCTTAATCCTTTTGTACCAAGCTCTCTTTTTACCTATAAGTTTCAATAAATTATTTGTTATCCACTTTGGTTCATTAGTATTCGATCTATTCAATTTGTATGGTATACTACGTTCCTGTGCTTTGTTTAGAATATTCATATATAAGTTATATATTAAATCCACATCGAAATCCCCTTTTACGTCACCTGTCGCTGGGTTCATGTCTCGCTCTAAGACCGGCCCACACCCCATACCCAAGACTTTCCAATCTATTTGACCCAAAAAATTTCTTAGGCTATTAAAATCAGCTTTTCGAAAATCTGGCACTTTAACAGAATTTTCTCCTACAGGTCTATTCCATTCTATGCTAAATCTGATTACTTTGTGATCACTGTTCCCTAGCTCATTCCCTATTTCGATGTCATTAATTTGTGTTTCCCTGTTAGTTAACACTAAATCTAAAATATTATTTTCCCGCGTTGGTTCCTTAATGTGTTGCGTAAGAAAGCAATCGTCAATTAATTCTAGAAAATCTTCTGCTTCACTATTCCCTGTTTTGTTCACCCAGTTTATTCCACTAAAATTAAAGTCACCCATGACATAAATACTGTTAGCTCTAGATATTTCATCCCATAGATGCTTTGCTTCCATTCTGTCTAAATTTGGTGGCCTATATATAACTCCTATTATAATATTATTTGCTTTTTCGTTTAATTCTATCCAAATAGTTTCTGTGTGTGGCTCAGTTTTGATTCCCTCTTTGAGACTACATTTCAAATTGTCCCTAACATATATGGCTACTCCCCCTCCTCGTCTAATATATCTATCTGTGTGAAATAGTTTAAATCCATTTATCTGATATTCAGCTAATAGTTCTCTATTTTCTACATTCATCCACGTTTCGGTAAGTGCAATAATATCTATTTTTTCTGTGCAGACAAGAGCATTTAATTCATAGCTCGTTATCTAGCTCGTATCTTGTAACTCTATCATTACTACCTAGCCTCAGAACTTTACATTTATCAGCATTAAACTGCATTTGCCAATCATTTGACCATTTCAAAACCCTATCTAAATCAACTTGAAGTGATAGTGAGTCCTCCTCCGAATTAATTTCCCTACCGATTTTCGTATCATCGGCAAATTTGCAAATGTTGCTACTCAAACTTGAATCTAAATCATTTATATATATTATAAACAACAGAGGTCCCAGGACAGAGCCCTGAGGTACTCCACTAACAACATTATCCCACTCTGACTTAACTCCATTTATACTAACTCTCTGTTTCCTTTGGAATAGCCATGCCCTAATCCAAGTTAATATAGCACCCCCAATACCATGAGCTTCTATTTTTTTAATTAGTCTTTCATGTGGCACTGTATCAAAAGCTTTGCTAAAGTCAAGGTACACAACATCACAATCCTTACCACTTTCAACTGCCTCAACTATGCTGGAATAAAAAGTTAGCAAATATGTTAAACATGAACGGCCATTTGTAAAACCATGTTGCGACTCATTTATTAATTTATGTTTTTCAAGATGGAGACGAATTGTATTTGCAATTATTGATTCAAGTAACTTTCCCACAATAGACGTTAGGCTAATTGGCCGATAGTTTGACGCAAGTGATCTATCTCCTTTCTTAAAAATTGGTACCACATTAGCTACCTTCCATGACTCTGGCACTCTGCCTGACTCTATTGATTTATTAAATATGGTAAACAGTGGCTCGGAAAGCTCCTCTTTGCATTCTTTAAGCACCCTGGCAAACACTTCATCCGGCCCTGGGGATTTGTTTGGTTTTAGTTTTTCTACTTGTTTAATTACATCCACCCTGGTAACTGCTAAACTAGTCAACCTGTCCTCATCCCCACCCACATAGACTTGTTCGGCTGAAGGCATATTGTTAAGTTCTTCTTTAGTAAATACAGATATAAAATATTTGTTAAAAATAATACTCATCTCCTTGTCATTATCCGTTATTTGACCTGTCTCAGATTTTAATGGACCTATCCTTTCCCTAGTCTTAGTTCGATATAACTGAAAAAACCCTTTAGGATTTGATTTTGCTTGCTCTGCTTTGCGAACTTCATAGTTTCTTTTTACTTTCCTAATCTCTTTTTTAACATTTCTAACCAGTTGTATGAATTCCTGTTCTAACCTGACTTCCCCATTTTTAATCCTTTTGTACCAAGCTCTCTTTTTACCTATAAGTTTCTTTAAATTATTTGTTATCCACTTTGGTTCATTAGTATTCGATCTATTCAATTTGTATGGTATACTACGTTCCTGTGCTTTGTTTAGAATATTCTTATATAAGTTATATATTAAATCCACATCGAAATCCCCTTTTACGTCACCTGTCGCTGGGTTCATGTCTCGCTCTAAGACCAGCCCACACCCCATACCCAAGACTTTCCAATCTATTTGACCCAAAAAATTTCTTAGGCTATTAAAATCAGCTTTTCGAAAATCTGGCACTTTAACAGAATTTTCTCCTACAGGTCTATTCCATTCTATGCTAAATCTGATTACTTTGTGATCACTGTTCCCTAGCTCATTCCCTATTTCGATGTCATTAATTTGTGTTTCCCTATTAGTTAACACTAAATCTAAAATATTATTTTCCCACGTTGGTTCCTTAATGTGTTGCGTAAGAAAGCAATCGTCAATTAATTCTAGAAAATCTTCTGCTTCACTATTCCCTGTTTTGTTCACCCAGTTTATTCCACTAAAATTAAAGTCACCCATGACATAAATACTGTTAGATCTAGATGCTCTAGATATTTCATCCCATAGATGCTTTGCTTCCATTCTGTCTAAATTTGGTGGCCTATATATAACTCCTATTATAATATTATTTGCTTTTTCGTTTAATTCTATCCAAATAGTTTTTAACAGAATTTTCTCCTACAGGTCTATTCCATTCTATGCTAAATCTGATTACTTTGTGATCACTGTTCCCTAGCTCATTCCCTATTTCGATGTCATTAATTTGTGTTTCCCTATTAGTTAACACTAAATCTAAAATATTATTTTCCTACGTTGGTTCCTTAATGTGTTGCGTAAGAAAGCAATCGTCAATTAATTCTAGAAAATCTTCTGCTTCACTATTCCCTGTTTTGTTCACCCAGTTTATTCCACTAAAATTAAAGTCACCCATGACATAAATACTGTTAGATCTAGATGCTCTAGATATTTCATCCCATAGATGCTTTGCTTCCATTCTGTCTAAATTTGGTGGCCTATATATAACTCCTATTATAATATTATTTGCTTTTTCGTTGAATTCTATCCAAATAGTTTCTGTGTGTGGCTCAGGTTGATTCCCTCTTTGAGACTACATTTCAAATTGTCCCTAACATATATGGCTACTCCCCCTCCTCGTCTAATATATCTATCTGTGTGAAATAGTTTAAATCCATTTATCTGATATTCAGCTAATAGTTCTCTATTTTCTACATTCATCCACGTTTCGGTAAGTGCAATAATATCTATTTTTTCTGTGCAGACAAGAGTATTTAATTCATAGCTCGTTATCTAGCTCGTATCTTGTAACTCTATCATCACTACCTAACCTCAGAACTTTACATTTATCAGCATTAAATTGCATTTGCCAATCATTTGACCATTTCAAAACCCTATCTAGATCAACTTGAAGTGATAGTGAGTCCTCCTCCGAATTAATTTCCCTACCGATTTTCGTATCATCGGCAAATTTGCAAATGTTGCTACTCAAACGTGAATCTAAATCATTTATATATATTATAAACAACAGAGGTCCCAGGACAGAGCCCTGAGGTACTCCACTAACAACATTATCCCACTCTGACTTAACTCCATTTATACTAACTCTCTGTTTCCTTTGGAATAGCCATGCCCTAATCCAAGTTAATATAGCACCCCCAATACCATGAGCTTCTATTTTTTTAATTAGTCTTTCATGTGGCACTGTATCAAAAGCTTTGCTAAAGTCAAGGTACACAACATCACAATCCTTACCACTATCAACTGCCTCAACTATGCTGGAATAAAAAGTTAGCAAATATGTTAAACATGAACGGCCATTTGTAAAACCATGTTGCGACTCATTTATTAATTTATGTTTTTCAAGATGGAGACGAATTGTATTTGCAATTATTGATTCAAGTAACTTTCCCACAATAGACGTTAATCTAATTGGCCGATAGTTTGACGAAAGTGATCTATCTCCTTTCTTAAAAATTGGTACCACATTAGCTACCTTCCATGACTCTGGCACTCTGCCTGACTCTATTGATTTATTATATATGGTAAACAGTGGCTCGGAAAGCTCCTCTTTGCATTCTTTAAGCACCCTGGCAAACACTTCATCCGGCCCTGGGGATTTGTTTGGTTTTAGTTTTTCTACTTGTTTAATTACATCCACCCTGGTAACTGCTAAACTAGTCAACCTGTCCTCATCCCCACCCACATAGACTTGTTCGGCTGAAGGCATATTGTTAAGTTCTTCTTTAGTTAATACAGATATAAAATATTTGTTAAAAATAATACTCATCTCCTTGTCATTATCCGTTATTTGACCTGTCTCAGATTTTAATGGACCTATCCTTTCCCTAGTCTTAGTTCAATATAACTGAAAAAACCCTTTAGGATTTGATTTTGCTTGCTCTGCTATGCGAACTTCATAGTTTCTTTTTGCTTTCCTAATCTCTTTTTTAACATTTCTAACCAGTTGTATGATTTCCTGTTCTAACCTGACTTCCCCATTCTTAATCCTTTTGTACCAAGCTCTCTTTTTACCTATAAGTTTCTTTAAATTATTTGTTATCCACTTTGGTTCATTAGTATTCGATCTATTCAATTTGTATGGTATACTACGTTCCTGTGCTTTGTTTAGAATATTCTTATTTAAGTTATATATTAAATCCACATCGAAATCCCCTTTTACGTCACCTGTCGCTGGGTTCATGTCTCGCTCTAAGACCGGCCCACACCCCATACCCAAGACTTTCCAATCTATTTGACCCAAAAAATTTCTTAGGCTATTAAAATCAGCTTTTCGAAAATCTGGCACTTTAACAGAATTTTCTCCTACAGGTCTATTCCATTCTATGCTAAATCTGATTACTTTGTGATCACTGTTCCCTAGCTCATTCCCTATTTCGATGTCATTAATTTGTGTTTCCCTATTAGTTAACACTAAATCTAAAATATTATTTTCCCACGTTGGTTCCTTAATGTGTTGCGTAAGAAAGCAATCGTCAATTAATTCTAGAAAATCTTCTGCTTCACTATTCCCTGTTTTGTTCACCCAGTTTATTCCACTAAAATTAAAGTCACCCATGACATAAATACTTTTAGATCTAGATGCTCTAGATATTTCATCCCATAGATGCTTTGCTTCCATTCTGTCTAAATTTGGTGGCCTATATATAACTCCTATTATAATATTATTTGCTTTTTCGTTTAATTCTATCCAAATAGTTTCTGTGTGTGGCTCAGTTTTGATTCCCTCTTTGAGACTACATTTCAAATTGTCCCTAACATATATGGCTACTCCCCCTCCTCGTCTAATATATCTATCTGTGTGAAATAGTTTAAATCCATTTATCTGATATTCAGCTAATAGTTCTCTATTTTCTACATTCATCCACGTTTCTTTAAGTGCAATAATATCTATATTTTCTGTGCAGACAAGAGCATTTAATTCATAGCTCGTTATCTAGCTCGTATCTTGTAACTCTATCATCACTACCTAACCTCAGAACTTTACATTTATCAGCATTAAACTGCATTTGCCAATCATTTGACCATTTCAAAACCCTATCTAGATCAACTTGAAGTGATAGTGAGTCCTCCTCCGAATTAATTTCCCTACCGATTTTCGTATCATCGGCAAATTTGCAAATGTTGCTACTCAAACCTGAATCTAAATCATTTATATATATTATAAACAACAGAGGTCCCAGGACAGAGCCCTGAGGTACTCCACTAACAACATTATCCCACTCTGACTTAACTCCATTTATACTAACTCTCTGTTTCCTTTGGAATAGCCATGCCCTAATCCAAGTTAATATAGCACCCCCAATACCATGAGCTTCTATTTTTTTAATTTGTCTTTCATGTGGCACTGTATCAAAAGCTTTGCTAAAGTCAAGGTACACAACATCACAATCCTTACCACTATCAACTGCCTCAACTATGCTGGAATAAAAAGTTAGCAAATATGTTAAACATGAACGGCCATTTGTAAAACCATGTTGCGACTCATTTATTAATTTATGTTTTTCAAGATGGAGACGAATTGTATTTGCAATTATTGATTCAAGTAACTTTCCCACAATAGACGTTAGGCTAATTGGCCGATAGTTTGACGCAAGTGATCTATCTCCTTTCTTAAAAATTGGTACCACATTAGCTACCTTCCATGACTCTGGCACTCTGCCTGACTCTATTGATTTATTAAATATGGTAAACAGTGGCTCGGAAAGCTCCTCTTTGCATTCTTTAAGCACCCTGGCAAACACTTCATCCGGCCCTGGGGATTTGTTTGGTTTTAGTTTTTCTACTTGTTTAATTACATCCACCCTGGTAACTGCTAAACTAGTCAACCTGTTCTCATCCCCACCCACATAGACTTGTTCGGCTGAAGGCATATTGTTAAGTTCTTCTTTAGTAAATACAGATATAAAATATTTGTTAAAAATAATACTCATCTCCTTGTCATTATCCGTTATTTGACCTGTCTCAGATTTTAATGGACCTATCCTTTCCCTAGTCTTAGTTCGATAGAACTAAAAAAACCCTATAGGATTTGATTTTGCTTGCTCTGCTATGCGAACTTCATAGTTTCTTTTTGCTTTCCTAATCTCTTTTTTAACATTTCTAACCAGTTGTATGAATTCCTGTTCTAACCTGACTTCCCCATTCTTAATCCTTTTGTACCTAGCTCTCTTTTTACCTATAAGTTTCTTTAAATTATTTGTTATCCACTTTGGTTCATTAGTATTCGATCTATTCAATTTGTATGGTATACTACGTTCTTGTGCTTTGTTTAGAATATTCTTATATAAGTTATATATTAAATCCACATCGAAATCCCCTTTTACGTCACCTGTCACTGGGTTCATGCCTCGCTCTAAGACCGGCCCACACCCCATACCCAAGACTTTCCAATCTATTTGACCCAAAAAATTTCTTAGGCTATTAAAATCAGCTTTTCGAAAATCTGGCACGTTAACAGAATTTTCTCCTACAGGTCTATTCCATTCTATGCTAAATCTGATTACTTTGTGATCACTGTTCCCTAGCTCATTCCCTATTTCGATGTCATTAATTTGTGTTTCCCTGTTAGTTAACACTAAATCTAAAATATTATTTTCCCGCGTTGGTTCCTTAATGTGTTGCGTAAGAAAGCAATCGTCAATTAATTCTAGAAAATCTTCTGCTTCACTATTCCCTGTTTTGTTCACCCAGTTTATTCCACTAAAATTAAAGTCACCCATGACATAAATACTGTTAGATCTAGATGCTCTAGATATTTCATCCCATAGATGCTTTGCTTCCATTCTGTCTAAATTTGGTGGCCTATATATAACTCCTATTATAATATTATTTGCTTTTTCGTTTAATTCTATGCAAATAGTTTCTGTGTGTGGCTCAGTTTTGATTCCCTCTTTGAGAATACATTTCAAATTGTCCTTAACATATATGGCTACTCCCCCTCCTCGTCTAATATATCTATCTGTGTGAAATAGTTTAAATCCATTTATCTGATATTCAGCTAATAGTTCTCTGTTTTCTACATTCATCCACGTTTCGGTAAGTGCAATAATATCTATTTTTTCTGTGCAGACAAGAGCATTTAATTCATAGCTCGTTATCTAGCTCGTATCTTGTAACTCTATCATCACTACCTAACCTCAGAACTTTACATTTATCAGCATTAAACTGCATTTGCCAATCATTTGACCATTTCAAAACCCTATCTAGATCAACATGAAGTGATAGTGAGTCCTCCTCCGAATTAATTTCCCTACCGATTTTCGTATCATCGGCAAATTTGCAAATGTTGCTACTCAAACCTGAATCTAAATCATTTATATATATTATAAACAACAGAGGTCCCAGGACAGAGCCCTGAGGTACTCCACTAACAACATTATCCCACTCTGACTTAACTCCATTTATACTAACTCTCTGTTTCCTTTGGAATAGCCATGCCCTAATCCAAGTTAATATAGCACCCCCAATACCATGAGCTTCTATTTTTTTAATTAGTCTTTCATGTGGCACTGTATCAAAAGCTTTGCTAAAGTCAAGGTACACAACATCACAATCCTTACCACTATCAACTGCCTCAACTATGCTGGAATAAAAAGTTAGCAAATATGTTAAACATGAACGGGCATTTGTAAAACTATGTTGCGACTCATTTATTCATTTATGTTTTTCAAGATGGAGACGAATTGTATTTGCAATTATTGATTCAAGTAACTTTCCGACAAAAGACGTTAGGCTAATTGGCCGATAGTTTGACGCAAGTGATCTATCTCCTTTCTTAAAAATTGGTACCAAATTAGCAACCTTCCATGACTCTGGCACTCTGCCTGACTCTATTGATTTATTAAATATGGTAAACAGTGGCTCAGAAAGGTCCTCTTCGCATTCTTTAAGCACCCTGGCAAACACTTCATCCGGCCCTGGGGATTTGTTTGGTTTTAGTTTTTCTACTTGTTTAATTACATCCACCCTGGTAACTGCTAAACTAGTCAACCTGTTCTCATCCCTACCCACATAGACTTGTTCGGCTGAAGGCATATTGTTAAGTTCTTCTTTAGTAAATACAGATATAAAATATTTGTTAAAAATAATACTCATCTCCTTGTCATTATCCGTTATTTGACCTGTCTCAGATTTTAATGGACCTATCCTTTCCCTAGTCTTAGTTCGATAGAACTAAAAAAAACCTATAGGATTTGATTTTGCTTGCTCTGCTATGCGAACTTCATAGTTTCTTTTTGCTTTCCTAATCTCTTTTTTAACATTTCTAACCAGTTGTATGAATTCCTGTTCTAACCTGACTTCCCCATTCTTAATCCTTTTGTACCTAGCTCTCTTTTTACCTATAAGTTTCTTTAAATTATTTGTTATCCACTTTGGTTCATTAGTATTCGATCTATTCAATTTGTATGGTATACTACGTTCTTGTGCTTTGTTTAGAATATTCTTATATAAGTTATATATTAAATCCACATCGAAATCCCCTTTTACGTCACCTGTCACTGGGTTCATGTCTCGCTCTAAGACCGGCCCACACCCCATACCCAAGACTTTCCAATCTATTTGACCCAAAAAATTTCTTAGGCTATTAAAATCAGCTTTTCGAAAATCTGGCACGTTAACAGAATTTTCTCCTACAGGTCTATTCCATTCTATGCTAAATCTGATTACTTTGTGATCACTGTTCCCTAGCTCATTCCCTATTTCGATGTCATTAATTTGTGTTTCCCTGTTAGTTAACACTAAATCTAAAATATTATTTTCCCGCGTTGGTTCCTTAATGTGTTGCGTAAGAAAGCAATCGTCAATTAATTCTAGAAAATCTTCTGCTTCACTATTCCCTGTTTTGTTCACCCAGTTTATTCCACTAAAATTAAAGTCACCCATGACATAAATACTGTTAGATCTAGATGCTCTAGATATTTCATCCCATAGATGCTTTGCTTCCATTCTGTCTAAATTTGGTGGCCTATATATAACTCCTATTATAATATTATTTGCTTTTTCGTTTAATTCTATGCAAATAGTTTCTGTGTGTGGCTCAGTTTTGATTCCCTCTTTCAGAATACATTTCAAATTGTCCCTAACATATATGGCTACTCCCCCTCCTCGTCTAATATATCTATCTGTGTGAAATAGTTTAAATCCATTTATCTGATATTCAGCTAATAGTTCTCTGTTTTCTACATTCATCCACGTTTCGGTAAGTGCAATAATATCTATTTTTTCTGTGCAGACAAGAGCATTTAATTCATAGCTCGTTATCTAGCTCGTATCTTGTAACTCTATCATCACTACCTAACCTCAGAACTTTACATTTATCAGCATTAAACTGCATTTGCTAATCATTTGACCATTTCAAAACCCTATCTAGATCAACATGAAGTGATAGTGAGTCCTCCTCCGAATTAATTTCCCTACCGATTTTCGTATCATCGGCAAATTTGCAAATGTTGCTACTCAAACCTGAATCTAAATCATTTATATATATTATAAACAACAGAGGTCCCAGGACAGAGCCCTGAGGTACTCCACTAACAACATTATCCCACTCTGACTTAACTCCATTTATACTAACTCTCTGTTTCCTTTGGAATAGCCATGCCCTAATCCAAGTTAATATAGCACCCCCAATACCATGAGCTCCAATTTTTTTAATTAGTCTTACATGTGGCACTGTATCAAAAGCTTTGCTAAAGTCAAGGTACACAACATCACAATCCTTACCACTATCAACTGCCTCAACTATGCTGGAATAAAAAGTTAGCAAATATGTTAAACATGAACGGCCATTTGTAAAACTATGTTGCGACTCATTTATTCATTTATGTTTTTCAAGATGGAGACGAATTGTATTTGCAATTATTGATTCAAGTAACTTTCCCACAATAGACGTTAGGCTAATTGGCCGATAGTTTGACGCAAGTGATCTATCTCCTTTCTTAAAAATTGGTACCACATTAGCTACCTTCCATGACTCTGGCACTCTGCCTGACTCTATTGATTTATTAAATATGGTAAACAGTGGCTCGGAAAGCTCCTCTTCACATTCTTTAAGCACCCTGGCAAACACTTCATCCGGCCCTGGGGATTTGTTTGGTTTTAGTTTTTCTACTTGTTTAATTACATCCACCCTGGTAACTGCTAAACTAGTCAACCTGTCCTCATCCCCACCCACATAGACTTGTTCGGCTGAAGGCATATTGTTAAGTTCTTCTTTAGTAAATACAGATATAAAATATTTGTTAAAAATAATACTCATCTCCTTGTCATTATCCGTTATTTGACCTGTCT
Source organism: Procambarus clarkii (assembly GCF_040958095.1). Lineage (NCBI taxonomy): Eukaryota > Metazoa > Arthropoda > Malacostraca > Decapoda > Cambaridae > Procambarus > Procambarus clarkii. Next base: position 8,110,194 of record NC_091192.1, read on the forward strand.
CAGATTTTAATGGACCTATCCTTTCCCTAGTCTTAGTTCGATATAACTGAAAAAAACCTTTAGGATTTGATTTTGCTTGCTCTGCTATGCGAACTTCATAGTTTCTTTTTGCTTTCCTAATCTCTTTTTTAACATTTCTAACCAGTTGTATGAATTCCTGTTCTAACCTGACTTCCCCATTCTTAATCCTTTTGTACCTAGCTCTCTTTTTACCTATAAGTTTATTTAAATTATTTGTTATCCACTTTGGTTCATTAGTATTCGATCTATTCAATTTGTATGGTATACTACGTTCTTGTGCTTTGTTTAGAATATTCTTATATAAGTTATATATTAAATCCACATCGAAATCCCCTTTTACGTCACCTGTCACTGGGTTCATGTCTCGCTCTAAGACCGGCCCACACCCCATACCCAAGACTTTCCAATCTATTTGACCCAAAAAATTTCTTAGGCTATTAAAATCAGGTTTTCGAAAATCTGGCACTTTAACAGAATTTTCTCCTACAGGTCTATTCCATTCTATGCTAAATCTGATTACTTTGTGATCACTGTTCCCTAGCTCATTCCCTATTTCGATGTCATTAATTTGTGTTTCCCTGTTAGTTAACACTAAATCTAAAATATTATTTTCCCGCGTTGGTTCCTTAATGTGTTGCGTAAGAAAGCAATCGTCAATTAATTCTAGAAAATCTTCTGCTTCACTATTCCCTGTTTTGTTCACCCAGTTTATTCCACTAAAATTATAGTCACCCATGACATAAATACTGTTAGATCTAGATGCTCTAGATATTTCATCCCATAGATGCTTTGCTTCCATTCTGTCTAAATTTGGTGGCCTATATATAACTCCTATTATAATATTATTTGCTTTTTCGTTTAATTCTATGCAAATAGTTTCTGTGTGTGGCTCAGTTTTGATTCCCTCTTTGAGAATACATTTCAAATTGTCCCTAACATATATGGCTACTCCCCCTCCTCGTCTAATATATCTATCTGTGTGAAATAGTTTAAATCCATTTATCTGATATTCAGCTAATAGTTCTCTGTTTTCTACATTCATCCACGTTTCGGTAAGTGCAATAATATCTATTTTTTCTGTGCAGACAAGAGCATTTAATTCATAGCTCGTTATCTAGCTCGTATCTTGTAACTCTATCATCACTACCTAACCTCAGAACTTTACATTTATCAGCATTAAACTGCATTTGCCAATCATTTGACCATTTCAAAACCCTATCTAGATCAACATGAAGTGATAGTGAGTCCTCCTCCGAATTAATTTCCCTACCGATTTTCGTATCATCGGCAAATTTGCAAATGTTGCTACTCAAACCTGAATCTAAATCATTTATATATATTATAAACAACAGAGGTCCCAGGACAGAGCCCTGAGGTACTCCACTAACAACATTATCCCACTCTGACTTAACTCCATTTATACTAACTCTCTGTTTCCTTTGGAATAGCCATGCCCTAATCCAAGTTAATATAGCACCCCCAATACCATGAGCTTCTATTTTTTTAATTAGTCTTTCATGTGGTACTGTATCAAAAGCTTTGCTAAAGTCAAGGTACACAACATCACAATCCTTACCACTATCAACTGCCTCAACTATGCTGGAATAAAAAGTTAGCAAATATGTTAAACATGAACGGCCATTTGTAAAACTATGTTGCGACTCATTTATTCATTTATGTTTTTCAAGATGGAGACGAATTGTATTTGCAATTATTGATTCAAGTAACTTTCCCACAATAGACGTTAGGCTAATTGGCCGATAGTTTGACGCAAGTGATCTATCTCGTTTCTTAAAAATTGGTACCACATTAGCTACCTTCCATGACTCTGGCACTCTGCCTGACTCTATTGATTTATTAAATATGGTAAACAGTGGCTCGGAAAGCTCCTCTTCACATTCTTTAAGCACCCTGGCAAACACTTCATCCGGCCCTGGGGATTTGTTTGGTTTTAGTTTTTCTACTTGTTTAATTACATCCACCCTGGTAACTGCTAAACTAGTCAACCTGTCCTCATCCCCACCCACATAGACTTGTTCGGCTGAAGGCATATTGTTAAGTTCTTCTTTAGTAAATACAGATATAAAATATTTGTTAAAAATAATACTCATCTCCTTGTCATTATCCGTTATTTGACCTGTCTCAGATTTTAATGGACCTATCCTTTCCCTAGTCTTAGTTCGATATAACTGAAAAAAACCTTTAGGATTTGATTTTGCTTGCTCTGCTATGCGAACTTCATAGTTTCTTTTTGCTTTCCTAATCTCTTTTTTAACATTTCTAACCAGTTGTATGAATTCCTGTTCTAACCTGACTTCCCCATTCTTAATCCTTTTGTACCTAGCTCTCTTTTTACCTATAAGTTTCTTTAAATTATTTGTTATCCACTTTGGTTCATTAGTATTCGATCTATTCAATTTGTATGGTATACTACGTTCTTGTGCTTTGTTTAGAATATTCTTATATAAGTTATATATTAAATCCACATCGAAATCCCCTTTTACGTCACCTGTCACTGGGTTCATGTCTCGCTCTAAGACCGGCCCACACCCCATACCCAAGACTTTCCAATCTATTTGACCCAAAAAATTTCTTAGGCTATTAAAATCAGGTTTTCGAAAAATCTGGCACTTTAACAGAATTTTCTCCTACAGGTCTATTCCATTCTATGCTAAATCTGATTACTTTGTGATCACTGTTCCCTAGCTCATTCCCTATTTCGATGTCATTAATTTGTGTTTCCCTGTTAGTTAACACTAAATCTAAAATATTATTTTCCCGCGTTGGTTCCTTAATGTGTTGCGTAAGAAAGCAATCGTCAATTAATTCTAGAAAATCTTCTGCTTCACTATTCCCTGTTTTGTTCACCCAGTTTATTCCACTAAAATTATAGTCACCCATGACATAAATACTGTTAGATCTAGATGCTCTAGATATTTCATCCCATAGATGCTTTGCTTCCATTCTGTCTAAATTTGGTGGCCTATATATAACTCCTATTATAATATTTTTTGCTTTTTCCTTTAATTCTATGCAAATAGTTTCTGTGTGTGGCTCAGTTTTGATTCCCTCTTTGAGAATACATTTCAAATTGTCCCTAACATATATGGCTACTCCCCCTCCTCGTCTAATATATCTATCTGTGTGAAATAGTTTAAATCCATTTATCTGATATTCAGCTAATAGTTCTCTGTTTTCTACATTCATCCACGTTTCGGTAAGTGCAATAATATCTATTTTTTCTGTGCAGACAAGAGCATTTAATTCATAGCTCGTTATCTAGCTCGTATCTTGTAACTCTATCATCACTACCTAACCTCAGAACTTTACATTTATCAGCATTAAACTGCATTTGCCAATCATTTGACCATTTCAAAACCCTATCTAGATCAACATGAAGTGATAGTGAGTCCTCCTCCGAATTAATTTCCCTACCGATTTTCGTATCATCGGCAAATTTGCAAATGTTGCTACTCAAACCTGAATCTAAATCATTTATATATATTATAAACAACAGAGGTCCCAGGACAGAGCCCTGAGGTACTCCACTAACAACATTATCCCACTCTGACTTAACTCCATTTATACTAACTCTCTGTTTCCTTTGGAATAGCCATGCCCTAATCCAAGTTAATATAGCACCCCCAATACCATGAGCTTCTATTTTTTTAATTAGTCTTTCATGTGGCACTGTATCAAAAGCTTTGCTAAAGTCAAGGTACACAACATCACAATCCTTACCACTATCAACTGCCTCAACTATGCTGGAATAAAAAGTTAGCAAATATGTTAAACATGAACGGCCATTTGTAAAACTATGTTGCGACTCATTTATTCATTTATGTTTTTCAAGATGGAGACGAATTGTATTTGCAATTATTGATTCAAGTAACTTTCCCACAATAGACGTTAGGCTAATTGGCCGATAGTTTGACGCAAGTGATCTATCTCCTTTCTTAAAAATTGGTACCAAATTAGCAACCTTCCATGACTCTGGCACTCTGCCTGACTCTATTGATTTATTAAATATGGTAAACAGTGGCTCAGAAAGGTCCTCTTCGCATTCTTTAAGCACCCTGGCAAACACTTCATCCGGCCCTGGGGATTTGTTTGGTTTTAGTTTTTGTACTTGTTTAATTACATCCACCCTGGTAACTGCTAAACTAGTCAACCTGTTCTCATCCCCACCCACATAGACTTGTTCGGCTGAAGGCATATTGTTAAGTTCTTCTTTAGTAAATACAGATATAAAATATTTGTTAAAAATAATACTCATCTCCTTGTCATTATCCGTTATTTGACCTGTCTCAGATTTTAATGGACCTATCCTTTCCCTTGTCTTAGTTCGATAGAACTAAAAAAACCCTTTAGGATTTGATTTTGCTTGCTCTGCTATGCGAACTTCATAGTTTCTTTTTGCTTTCCTAATCTCTTTTTTAACATTTCTAACCAGTTGTATGAATTCCTGTTCTAACCTGACTTCCCCATTCTTAATCCTTTTGTACCTAGCTCTCTTTTTACCTATAAGTTTCTTTAAATTATTTGTTATCCACTTTGGTTCATTAGTATTCGATCTATTCAATTTGTATGGTATACTACGTTCTTGTGCTTTGTTTAGAATATTCTTATATAAGTTATATATTAAATCCACATCGAAATCCCCTTTTACGTCACCTGTCACTGGGTTCATGCCTCGCTCTAAGACCGGCCCACACCCCATACCCAAGACTTTCCAATCTATTTGACCCAAAAAATTTCTTAGGCTATTAAAATCAGCTTTTCGAAAATCTGGCACGTTAACAGAATTTTCTCCTACAGGTCTATTCCATTCTATGCTAAATCTGATTACTTTGTGATCACTGTTCCCTAGCTCATTCCCTATTTCGATGTCATTAATTTGTGTTTCCCTGTTAGTTAACACTAAATCTAAAATATTATTTTCCCGCGTTGGTTCCTTAATGTGTTGCGTAAGAAAGCAATCGTCAATTAATTCTAGAAAATCTTCTGCTTCACTATTCCCTGTTTTGTTCACCCAGTTTATTCCACTAAAATTAAAGTCACCCATGACATAAATACTGTTAGATCTAGATGCTCTAGATATTTCATCCCATAGATGCTTTGCTTCCATTCTGTCTAAATTTGGTGGCCTATATATAACTCCTATTATAATATTATTTGCTTTTTCGTTTAATTCTATGCAAATAGTTTCTGTGTGTGGCTCAGTTTTGATTCCCTCTTTGAGAATACATTTCAAATTGTCCCTAACATATATGGCTACTCCCCCTCCTCGTCTAATACATCTATCTGTGTGAAATAGTTTAAATCCATTTATCTGATATTCAGCTAATAGTTCTCTGTTTTCTACATTCATCCACGTTTCGGTAAGTGCAATAATATCTATTTTTTCTGTGCAGACAAGAGCATTTAATTCATAGCTCGTTATCTAGCTCGTATCTTGTAACTCTATCATCACTACCTAACCTCAGAACTTTACATTTATCAGCATTAAACTGCATTTGCCAATCATTTGACCATTTCAAAACCCTATCTAGATCAACATGAAGTGATAGTGAGTCCTCCTCCGAATTAATTTCCCTACCGATTTTCGTATCATCGGCAAATTTGCAAATGTTGCTACTCAAACCTGAATCTAAATCATTTATATATATTATAAACAACAGAGGTCCCAGGACAGAGCCCTGAGGTACTCCACTAACAACATTATCCCACTCTGACTTAACTCCATTTATACTAACTCTCTGTTTCCTTTGGAATAGCCATGCCCTAATCCAAGTTAATATAGCACCCCCAATACCATGAGCTTCTATTTTTTTAATTAGTCTTTCATGTGGCACTGTATCAAAAGCTTTGCTAAATTCAAGGTACACAACATCACAATCCTTACCACTATCAACTGCCTCAACTATGCTGGAATAAAAAGTTAGCAAATATGTTAAACATGAACGGCCATTTGTAAAACTATGTTTCGACTCATTTATTCATTTATGTTTTTCAAGATGGAGACGAATTGTATTTGCAATTATTGATTCAAGTAACTTTCCCACAATAGACGTTAGGCTAATTGGCCGATAGTTTGACGCAAGTGATCTATCTCCTTTCTTAAAAATTGGTACCACATTAGCTACCTTCCATGACTCTGGCACTCTGCCTGACTCTATTGATTTATTAAATATGGTAAACAGTGGCTCAGAAAGGTCCTCTTCGCATTCTTTAAGCACCCTGGCAAACACTTCATCCGGCCCTGGGGATTTGTTTGGTTTTAGTTTTTCTACTTGTTTAATTACATCCACCCTGGTAACTGCTAAACTAGTCAACCTGTTCTCATCCCCACCCACATAGACTTGTTCGGCTGAAGGCATATTGTTAAGTTCTTCTTTTGTAAATACAGATATAAAATATTTGTTAAAAATAATACTCATCTCCTTGTCATTATCCGTTATTTGACCTGTCTCAGATTTTAATGGACCTATCCTTTCCCTAGTCTTAGTTCGATAGAACTAAAAAAACCCTTTAGGATTTGATTTTGCTTGCTCTGCTATGCGAACTTCATAGTTTCTTTTTGCTTTCCTAATCTCTTTTTTAACATTTCTAACCAGTTGTATGAATTCCTGTTCTAACCTGACTTCCCCATTCTTAATCCTTCTGTACCAAGCTCTCTTTTTACCTATAAGTTTCTTTAAATTATTTGTTATCCACTTTGGTTCATTAGTATTCGATCTATTCAATTTGTTTGGTATACTACGTTCCTGTGCTTTGTTTAGAATATTCTTATATAAGTTATATATTAAATCCACATCGAAATTCCCTTTTACGTGACCTGTCGCTGGGTTCATGTCTCGCTCTAAGACCGGCCCACACCCCATACCCAAGACTTTCCAATCCTTTTGACCCAAAAAATTTCTTAGGCTATTAAAATCAGCTTTTCGAAAATCTGGCACTTTAACAGAATTTTCTCCTACAGGTCTATTCCATTCTATGCTAAATCTGATTACTTTGTGATCACTGTTTCCTAGCTCATTCCCTATTTCGATGTCATTAATTTGTGTTTCCCTGTTAGTTAACACTAAATCTAAAATATTATTTTCCCGCGTTGGTTCCTTAATGTGTTGCGTAAGAAAGCAATCGTCAATTAATTCTAGAAAATCTTCTGCTTCACTATTCCCTGTTTTGTTCACCCAGTTTATTCCACTAAAATTAAAGTCACCCATGACATAAATACTGTTAGATCTAGATGCTCTAGATATTTCATCCCATAGATGCTTTGCTTCCATTCTGTCTAAATTTGGTGGCCTATATATAACTCCTATTATAATATTTTTTGCTTTTTCGTTTAATTCTATGCAAATAGTTTCTGTGTGTGGCTCAGTTTTGATTCCCTCTTTGAGAATACATTTCAAATTGTCCCTAACATATATGGCTACTCCCCCTCCTCGTCTAATATATCTATCTGTGTGAAATAGTTTAAATCCATTTATCTGATATTCAGCTAATAGTTCTCTGTTTTCTACATTCATCCACGTTTCGGTAAGTGCAATAATATCTATTTTTTCTGTGCAGACAAGAGCATTTAATTCATAGCTCGTTATCTAGCTCGTATCTTGTAACTCTATCATCACTACCTAACCTCAGAACTTTACATTTATCAGCATTAAACTGCATTTGCCAATCATTTGACCATTTCAAAACCCTATCTAGATCAACATGAAGTGATAGTGAGTCCTCCTCCGAATTAATTTCCCTACCGATTTTCGTATCATCGGCAAATTTGCAAATGTTGCTACTCAAACCTGAATCTAAATCATTTATATATATTATAAACAACAGAGGTCCCAGGACAGAGCCCTGAGGTACTCCACTAACAACATTATCCCACTCTGACTTAACTCCATTTATACTAACTCTCTGTTTCCTTTGGAATAGCCATGCCCTAATCCAAGTTAATATAGCACCCCCAATACCATGAGCTTCTATTTTTTTAATTAGTCTTTCATGTGGCACTGTATCAAAAGCTTTGCTAAAGTCAAGGTACACAACATCACAATCCTTACCACTATCAACTGCCTCAACTATGCTGGAATAAAAAGTTAGCAAATATGTTAAACATGAACGGCCATTTGTAAAACTATGTTGCGACTCATTTATTCATTTATGTTTTTCAAGATGGAGACGAATTGTATTTGCAATTATTGATTCAAGTAACTTTCCCACAATAGACGTTAGGCTAATTGGCCGATAGTTTGACGCAAGTGATCTATCTCCTTTCTTAAAAATTGGAACCACATTAGCTACCTTCCATGACTCTATTGATTTATTAAATATGGTAAACAGTGGCTCAGAAAGGTCCTCTTCGCATTCTTTAAGCACCCTGGCAAACACTTCATCCGGCCCTGGGGATTTGTTTGGTTTTAGTTTTTCTACTTGTTTAATTACATTCACCCTGGTAACTACTAAACTAGTCAACCTGTTCTCATCCCCACCCACATAGACTTGTTCGGCTGAAGGCATATTGTTAAGTTCTTCTTTAGTAAATACAGATATAAAATATTTGTTAAAAATAATACTCATCTCCTTGTCATTATCCGTTATTTGACCTGTCTCAGATTTTAATGGACCTATCCTTTCCCTAGTCTTAGTTCGATAGAACTAAAAAAAAACTTTAGGATTTGATTTTGCTTGCTCTGCTATGCGAACTTCATAGTTTCTTTTTGCTTTCCTAATCTCTTTTTTAACATTTCTAACCAGTTGTATGAATTCCTGTTCTAACCTGACTTCCCCATTCTTAATCCTTCTGTACCAAGCTCTCTTTTTACCTATAAGTTTCTTTAAATTATTTGTTATCCACTTTGGTTCATTAGTATTCGATCTATTCAATTTGTATGGTATACTACGTTCCTGTGCTTTGTTTAGAATATTCTTATATAAGTTATATATTAAATCCACATCGAAATCCCCTTTTACGTCACCTATCGCTGGGTTCATGTCTCGCTCTAAGACCGGCCCACACCCCATACCCAAGACTTTCCAATCTATTTGATCCAAAAAATTTCTTAGGCTATTAAAATCAGCTTTTCGAAAATCTGGCACTTTAACAGAATTTTCTCCTACAGGTCTATTCCATTGTATGCTAAATCTGATTACTTTGTGATCACTGTTCCCTAGCTCATTCCCTATTTCGATGTCATTAATTTGTGTTTCCCTGTTAGTTAACACTAAATCTAAAATATTATTTTCCCGCGTTGGTTCCTTAATGTGTTGCGTAAGAAAACAATCGTCAATTAATTCTAGAAAATCTTCTGCTTCACTATTCCCTGTTTTGTTCACCCAGTTTATTCCACTAAAATTAAAGTCACCCATGACATAAATACTGTTAGATCTAGATGCTCTAGATATTTCATCCCATAGATGCTTTGCTTCCATTCTGTCTAAATTTGGTGGCCTATATATAACTCCTATTATAATATTATTTGCTTTTTCGTTTAATTCTATGCAAATAGTTTCTGTGTGTGGCTCAGTTTTGATTCCCTCTTTGAGAATACATTTCAAATTGTCCCTAACATATATGGCTACTCCCTCTCCTCGTCTAATATATCTATCTGTGTGAAATAGTTTAAATCCACTTATCTGATATTCAGCTAATAGTTCTGTTTTCTACATTCATCCACGTTTCGGTAAGTGCAATAATATCTATTTTTTCTGTGCAGACAAGAGCATTTAATTCATAGCTCGTTATCTAGCTCGTATCTTGTAACTCTATCATCACTACCTAACCTCAGAACTTTACATTTATCAGCATTAAACTGCATTTGCCAATCATTTGACCATTTCAAAACCCTATCTAGATCAACATGAAGTGATAGTGAGTCCTCCTCCGAATTAATTTCCCTACCGATTTTTGTATCATCGGCAAATTTGCAAATGTTGCTACTCAAACCTGAATCTAAATCATTTATATATATTATAAACAACAGAGGTCCCAGGACAGAGCCCTGAGGTACTCCACTAACAACATTATCCCACTCTGACTTAACTCCATTTATACTAACTCTCTGTTTCCTTTGGAATAGCCATGCCCTAATCCAAGTTAATATAGCACCCCCAATACCATGAGCTTCTATTTTTTTAATTAGTCTTTCATGTGGCACTGTATCAAAAGCTTTGCTAAAGTCAAGGTACACAACATCACAATCCTTACCACTATCAACTGCCTCAACTATGCTGGAATAAAAAGTTAGCAAATATGTTAAACATGAACGGCCATTTGTAAAACTATGTTGCGACTCATTTATTCATTTATGTTTTTCAAGATGGAGACGAATTGTATTTGCAATTATTGATTCAAGTAACTTTCCCACAATAGACGTTAGGCTAATTGGCCGATAGTTTGACGCAAGTGATCTATCTCCTTTCTTAAAAATTGGTACCACATTAGCTACCTTCCATGACTCTGGCACTCTGCCTGACTCTATTGATTTATTAAATATGGTAAACAGTGGCTCAGAAAGGTCCTCTTCGCATTCTTTAAGCACCCTGGCAAACACTTCATCCGGCCCTGGGGATTTGTTTGGTTTTAGTTTTTCTACTTGTTTAATTACATCCACCCTGTTACTGCTAAACTAGTCAACCTGTTCTCATCCCCACCCACATAGACTTGTTCGGCTGAAGGCATATTGTTAAGTTCTTCTTTAGTAAATACAGATATAAAATATTTGTTAAAAATAATACTCATCTTGTCATTATCCGTTATTTGACCTGTCTCAGATTTTAATGGACCTATCCTTTCCCTAGTCTTAGTTCGATATAACTGAATAAACCCTTTAGGATTTGATTTTGCTTGCTCTGCTATGCGAACTTCATAGTTTCTTTTTGCTTTCCTAATCTCTTTTTTAACATTTCTAACCAGTTGTATGAATTCCTGTTCTAACCTGACTTCCCCATTCTTAATCCTTTTGTACCTAGCTCTCTTTTTACCTATAAGTTTCTTTAAATTATTTGTTATCCACTTTGGTTCATTAGTATTCGATCTATTCAATTTGTATGGTATACTACGTTCTTGTGCTTTGTTTAGAATATTCTTATATAAGTTATATATTAAATCCACATCGAAATCCCCTTTTACGTCACCTGTCACTGGGTTCATGTCTCGCTCTAAGACCGGCCCACACCCTATACCCAAGACTTTCCAATCTATTTGACCCAAAAAATTTCTTAGGCTATTAAAATCAGCTTTTCGAAAATCTGGCACTTTAACAGAATTTTCTCCTACAGGTCTATTCCATTGTATGCTAAATCTGATTACTTTGTGATCACTGTTCCCTAGCTCATTCCCTATTTCGATGTCATTAATTTGTGTTTCCCTGTTAGTTAACACTAAATCTAAAATATTATTTTCCCGCGTTGGTTCCTTAATGTGTTGCGTAAGAAAGCAATCGTCAATTAATTCTAGAAAATCTTCTGCTTCACTATTCCCTGTTTTGTTCACCCAGTTTATTCCACTAAAATTAAAGTCACCCATGACATAAATACTGTTAGATCTAGATGCTCTAGATATTTCATCCCATAGATGCTTTGCTTCCATTCTGTCTAAATTTGGTGGCCTATATATAACTCCTATTATAATATTATTTGCTTTTTCGTTTAATTCTATGCAAATAGTTTCTGTGTGTGGCTCAGTTTTGATTCCCTCTTTGAGACTACATTTCAAATTGTCCCTAACATATATGGCTACTCCCCCTCCTCGTCTAATATATCTATCTGTGTGAAATAGTTTAAATCCATTTATCTGATATTCAGCTAATAGTTCTCTGTTTTCTACATTCATCCACGTTTCGGTAAGTGCAATAATATCTATTTTTTCTGTGCAGACAAGAGCATTTAATTCATAGCTCGTTATCTAGCTCGTATCTTGTAACTCTATCATCACTACCTAACCTCAGAACTTTACATTTATCAGCATTAAACTGCATTTGCCAATCATTTGACCATTTCAAAACCCTATCTAGATCAACATGAAGTGATAGTGAGTCCTCCTCCGAATTAATTTCCCTACCGATTTTCGTATCATCGGCAAATTTGCAAATGTTGCTACTCAAACCTGAATCTAAATCATTTATATATATTATAAACAACAGAGGTCCCAGGACAGAGCCCTGAGGTACTCCACTAACAACATTATCCCACTCTGACTTAACTCCATTTATACTAACTCTCTGTTTCCTTTGGAATAGCCATGCCCTAATCCAAGTTAATATAGCACCCCCAATACCATGAGCTTCTATTTTTTTAATTAGTCTTTCATGTGGCACTGTATCAAAAGCTTTGCTAAAGTCAAGGTACACAACATCACAATCCTTACCACTATCAACTGCCTCAACTATGCTGGAATAAAAAGTTAGCAAATATGTTAAACATGAACGGCCATTTGTAAAACTATGTTGCGACTCATTTATTCATTTATGTTTTTCAAGATGGAGACGAATTGTATTTGCAATTATTGATTCAAGTAACTTTCCCACAATAGACGTTAGGCTAATTGGCCGATAGTTTGACGCAAGTGATCTATCTCCTTTCTTAAAAATTGGTACCACATTAGCTACCTTCCATGACTCTGGCACTCTGCCTGACTCTATTGATTTATTAAATATGGTAAACAGTGGCTCGGAAAGCTCCTCTTCGCATTCTTTAAGCACCCTGGCAAACACTTCATCCGGCCCTGGGGATTTGTTTGGTTTTAGTTTTTCTACTTGTTTAATTACATCCACCCTGGTAACTGCTAAACTAGTCAACCTGTCCTCATCCCCAAACATAGACTTGTTCGGCTGAAGGCATATTGTTAAGTTCTTCTTTAGTAAATACAGATATAAAATATTTGTTAAAAATAATACTCATCTCCTTGTCATTATCCGTTATTTGACCTGTCTCAGATTTTAATGGACCTATCCTTTCCCTAGTCTTAGTTCGATATAACTGAAAAAACCCTTTAGGATTTGATTTTGCTTGCTCTGCTACGCGAACTTCATAGTTTCTTTTTGCTTTCCTAATCTCTTTTTTAACATTTCTAACCAGTTGTATGAATTCCTGTTCTAACCTGACTTCTCCATTCTTAATCCTTTTGTACCTAGCTCTCTTTTTACCTATAAGTTTCTTTAAATTATTTGTTATCCACTTTGGTTCATTAATATTCGATCTATTCAATTTGTATGGTATACTACGTTCCTGTGCTTTGTTTAGAATATTCTTATATAAGTTATATATTAAATCCACATCGAAATCCCTTTTACGTCACCTGTCACTGGGTTCATGTCTCGCTCTAAGACCGGCCCACACCCCATACCCAAGACTTTCCAATCTATTTGACCCAAAAAATTTCTTAGGCTATTAAAATCAGCTTTTCGAAAATCTGGCACTTTAACAGAATTTTCTCCTACAGGTCTATTCCATTCTATGCTAAATCTGATTACTTTGTGATCACTGTTCCCTAGCTCATTCCCTATTTCGATGTCATTAATTTGTGTTTCCCTGTTAGTTAACACTAAATCTAAAATATTATTTCCCGCGTTGGTTCCTTAATGTGTTGCGTAAGAAAGCAATCGTCAATTAATTCTAGAAAATCTTCTGCTTCACTATTCCCTGTTTTGTTCACCCAGTTTATTCCACTAAAATTAAAGTCACCCATGACATAAATACTGTTAGATCTAGATGCTCTAGATATTTCATCCCATAGATGCTTTGCTTCCATTCTGTCTAAATTTGGTGGCCTATATATAACTCCTATTATAATATTATTTGCTTTTTCGTTTAATTCTATGCAAATAGTTTCTGTGTGTGGCTCAGTTTTGATTCCCTCTTTGAGAATACATTTCAAATTGTCCCTAACATATATGGCTACTCCCTCTCCTCGTCTAATATATCTATCTGTGTGAAATAGTTTAAATCCATT